>NW_008824037.1:25636-32945 GCF_000699105.1 Pygoscelis adeliae | reverse complement strand
ATGGTTAGATCAACACCACTGTCTTTTTCTTCCTCCTTTGTGAATCACTGAGCCAGGAACAACATATGTTAAAGATTAAACAGGAGGTCAAGATAGCTGCAATGTGTACAGTGTTTTACCCTGTGGGATATGAATTAGAATTTCATGCTCCTTTTGTTGCTATTGTTGTTTGAAAATAAATCCTGGCACACAGTCCGGAAAAGACAAATATGAACAATACAGCAATTTATGCGTAAAGACTTACAAAAGAACATGAGACTAAAAGATCACAACATAAAGTTGCTTTTTAGCTTAACTATAGTTTTATCAAAATTGATTTATTGTTTGCATACAACTAAGGGAATTTTATAGAGGGAAAGTAAAAAACCAAAAAGCTGGAAAGGCTAAAAAGCAACAAGCAGTAGTAAATATAACTATCCTCTCACATCAGCTATTAAAACCCTATCAGGTAAATTTGACTCCATTCCATGAACAGGCAGCACTGAATAGGAGTTTGAGACATCAAAACTATTCGAGCAAGTGAGAGACAGAGATATGGCTTGTTTGGCATTTTGTTTAAAGCTGGCTTTTTAAAAAATAAGATTTGCCTACATTATATGAAGTGGTCAGAAGTCTTCATCATCATTTATTTCTGATTTCAATTCCAGGAGTGACTCAAAGCTTTTGAGTAGCAGGGGCAAGTTCAATGAAAAGAGAATCAAGGCAATTTTAGACATAGTATTCACTTCTCTGTAGGTTGTCTCTCGTCCATCGACTGCAGTGAATTGACTTGCCTGCATGAAATCTGTGTATGGGTAATCTTCTCCCTACCAACATCTAAGAAGAAAACGCTGGTAGCCTCCACGGCTCTGCGTTATTTTCTACTCAAAGATGCTCAGAGAAGACAGACATTTTCTGTGTTCAAAGATGTTGCACTGCTACAATCTCTTTCCCCCATCCTCACCAGAAACCAAAATGATTCAAGACAGCAATTGAACAGCAAAATAATTTCCTTGCTATTGCTCCTGGTCTCTGTATTTCACTAACAAAAATGGCCTGCAGTTTCCTAGCAGTTATTGAGCTCAAAAGACTTTGATGTGCTTTGATGAAAGAGTAAGTGTACTGCAATTTTGGGGAGACTTAATTTAACACAGCGTTAACAATCCAGTCAACCTAGTTTACTGTAATACTGGTTTTGGAGAAACTTGCCCTGGGAATTACAGGGGTATCGCAATGGAACAAAAGTAACTGCATCCCCGATGCTTCCATGACAATACAAATTCAGACTAGTCCCCAAATGTATGAATATTACATTTTTCACAAGTTGCTTTTGATCATTAGAGAAAGGTTATGTATCAATAACGGGCTGACACTGAACACAAATCTCGTATCTGTATTCTGTAAGTTTTAGCAATGAGTTTTATCTAACTTTGACATTACAGACCTTGGAATATCTAAAGTACGACACTCTACAGAAACCAGACTTCTAATATAAAAGCCCGAATTTCTTATACTTGCCTCCTGGACTTCAAACATGACACAGGAGCAAAACTATTTTCAATATTTTATGGATGGATAAGATAATGAGGAACTAGGTAGGATAATGAGGGAAGGAGGGAAAATACAGACAAAACCACAGTCATCTGAAAGCAGCAAAAGATTATTGCATTTAAAGAAGGGGAAAAAAGACAGTATACAGCCTACATGGGAACATAATAAATCTGTGTCTAAGCACATGAAGCTAACAAAGGATGAGACAGGCTCTACATCATCACTTATGACTAACTTCCTAAGCAAAACTCATGAAGCCTTAACGCTCTTGGTTGGGTTGATGACTGACACTGATCTCTTCAATCACAAAACACAGTATCAATTCCTCAGCTAGAAGCATTTTTTTTTTTTATGAGATGCCTTCAGCATTACAGTATCTACTCCTTGGCTACAAAAGAAAAATAGTCCTACTGGTACCTCTTTAATCCTCCTGTTTTTTGCAGCAAAATATGATCCCGTTACTACATAGCTTGGTTTCAGGATAAGATTGTAAACAGATGTTCTTAATGTAAGAGATCTTTATTAAAAGAATACCCTTATTATAATAATCTCTTTATTACCACAGGATTTTGTATTCCTAAGGAGATACTTCAGAGAATATAACCATCTATTTCTATTTAGCGACAACCCCTCCTTACATCAGAATTATGCTTAACAGATAGTTAATGGCTACTCTCCATCAGAAAGTCTGTTTATATCCATTTCTCATTCTGCACCACTGCTCAAAATTCCCTATCAGTCATTACTCATTCCTTTTTAGTGTGTTTGGTTTTACTATAACATAAAACCCTGCCATCAAAACAATCATGTCAGCACAGCTGTCAAGAAGTGCAGGACTTGATTACAGAGCAGCAGGGAAAAGACTCAGGTTAAATACATTCTTACTCACAATACGGTAACTAACCTTTAACGACTGCATTGGGCATTTTCACTATGTGACACTGAAGCAAACAGAGGTGGAGAATCTGTCTGAAAGAAAGATGGGCAAGTCTCTAAGGAGGTCTCAGAGAGAAAGCAGAGTGGATTTGAAACCATGAACGTGAAGATGTGCATAAAGGGATACATTCAATCACTGACCATGAGAAAGTAATTATTCAATTGATCTTCAAGGTTAAAGCTGCTTTCATTTAAGCTTTGAACACTCAGGAGCATTGTTACTTACCAGCTGTATTTCAACTGCCGTCACAGGCCTGTGGTTAAGCAACTGGAGCTTTTCTGCCCTGTTTAAAAGCAAAGCGTAAACCAATCCACATTACTATATAATTTGAGAATCCCCTCAAATGACTGGTAAGATGCAAATACATTCCTGATAACTTAGGGATGAAATGCCACTGCCAAGAATAATTCTGACTGGGTTTGCAGTGAGGTTTAATTGCCATGATAATTTGGATATTTTAAATGCAGTACTTTCTTCTGTGTTTAGACATACTGCTGTTGCCACCTCTAGTCTAAGGTGGCAATGCAGAGGCCCTTAGATCATTACTGTACAAGCATTAACATGCACTGTTGCTTTGTTTAATGCTGTACAGAAATGCTAAACAACTTGTCAAAGATCAGACTCTTGCTATGAACACACGACCACAAGAACAATTATCATACCTAAGAAGTTACAATCCACCAGCCAAATGGCAATAACTTGTTTATTCTTATAGCCCACCGCAAATGCAAAGTTTAAAAAAAAAAAAAATCAGCTTGAAACCACTTGGTCACATGTACTCTCTGCAACCCATATGGTTTAGGCCAATGCATTTTTTCATACGTTATTACAATGGGCTGAGGCCATACTTTTACACGTGTTTCTCTGGGCAAAAGTGTATCTTCATCCCTGTTCCCATGCAAACCTACCTTTCCATTGTGTTTCTACAACTGTTGGGCACCATGCAGCAAAGCAGGTGAGGACTGAGCTGGACTGTAAAGATAACATCTTTTTCCTGGGTTATTTTTGACTTGATTCACTGCACAGTCCCACAAAGACTTGTATGATCACAAACAGCAAGGTAGCAAAGATACAGAAAATGCCAAAAAAAACCCCTCACCACCCTCAATCAGTGCCTGAGTTGTAAAAGTATGGTCACTTACTGTGGTTTAAAAGACAAGTGATAATTCATTAACTTACAATAATTCAAACACTTCTGATTACCTGTCCGCACTCTAAGGCAGACAGAAAGCAGTTCTAAGCATTCAGATTTGCGGTCCTGTGCCTTTACCACAAAAGCACTTCAATCGCTATTAGCTTCTTTTGTTTTGACTTTAGATATGAACCTTGTTGCATCTGTGTTTTTAATAGCCCAGTTCCATTATCCTCTGCCTACAAGGGGGAGAAGTCAGTAAAACTTGTCTGACTTTGGCAGTTAAACACAAAACACTCTAATATTCAGAGAGACAGTTTAGCACCGCTGAAGCCGGTGGCAAAATTCCTGATACATTCAGACCCATCATTAAGCTCACCCAGCCTCACTGCTTTTCTGGATTCATTTTCACCATACAGCTATTAGCTCTACTTTCTCATCAAGAAATCACAAGATCTCACAACTGTCCACTTAAACGCTTTGATCATTAAATTAGAAAAAAAGGGGTATGAGGGAAATAATTTCATTGATATTTAAAAGTATTTTTTTTTTTTTTGAAGATGTGATCAAACAAGTATGTTCATTAAATTCAAACCACAACATCTAGGCAACAGCTCTGCAGCCAAAAATTATTAATTTTACACCCTACTTAAATATAAATCATTCTAAAAACAAAGTAAAAAACAGCTTTCATATGCCAGTAATGCATATTTCATTAATTTCAGAAGCTCAAAACATTAACATTGACCACATAATAGCAGCACAGCTAATGATCTGAGCTGATCTTTGCGTTTTAGAACAGAAAAGCACAATAATACTACACTCCTAAAGATAAAACAGACGTTTAAAAGGGCATATGAAACAGTAACAAATGACATTCTATAATAAAAACCATACAATTACAGTGTAATAGACACAATGAGTAAACAGACGCGAACATCCATTTGTGGGGGGACTCCTGAATGACCGGACACACAGCCTCGCCTAGCAGCCATCTATGTTTATGCAGCACCTCTACTGCACACATTCACGCGCTGAAGTGAGAACTGACAGCTAACATGCACGATCTTCCAGTCTGTGATACAGTAGTGAACTACGATTTTGAAGAATTAAAGCTTGGAATTTATTATTATTTAAAAGGCATCTTTAATGCATATTTAAACTGATTCTGAAGAGTTTCCCCCTGGTTTATCGGGCCTGTGGGTGGCTTTCAGGAGAACACAGATGCTGTAATTCACAGCCCTGAGCTCTCCCGCACAGGCGTTTACAACCAACAGATCAATGTCTACGCATCTGGAGGTACTTCAGAGACACCGTCTCTTTTCAAATGGCCTCCGACACTGGCTGCCCTTGAAATCTAACACCAGATAACAACTTACAACATTGTCAGGCATTTCAATACTTTATCATTCATGTATGTGCACCGGTACATGTTCAAAGACCAAGGTGTTTAGACTTCTCAGGAGAAGCCTCTGACAAGTGATGCATTGCTGTGGTGTGTACATGCACGCACGTGTACTTGTCAAGAGATTGAATTTAATACTTAAGAAGGCAGGCAGCTCATTTATCCACTGAACACGCTGAATGAACAGCACCAACATAAAATTTTTCTGGCTTATGTCTCCTGAAAGAAAAATCCTGTATTACCATAGATTGGATGATCTAACCGACCCTCTTCAGCTAAAACGTTCATGATTGCAAGTGACTTAGTGATGGAAATAGGACTATGAGAGACTCTGCGGCTCAGTGAGAGCAGCTTTGCTGATACCAAACATGGAGCTTCATTATACCAGAGGGTTTTGTGATGTGTATTCATAGCCCTAAAGAACAGAAAACAGCTTCAAAGAGATGACACGCTGACTGCTATTTTTAGATCCAGCCTGCTGGTGACAAAACCAAAATACTAAAAGTTTTTAATTGTTCCACCTAGTCCCTGAGCCATTCTGCCATCGTTTTTATAAAATGCTGGAAAATAATTTCTGCTGGTTTTGGCTGGGATAGAGTTAATTTTCTTCATAGTAGCTAGTATGGGGCTATGTTTTGGATTTGTGCTGGAAACAGTGTTGATAACACAGGGATGTTTTCCTTACTGCTGAGCAGTGCTTACAGAGTCAAGGCCTTTTCTGCCCCTCCCCCCCCCCCACCAGCGAGCAGGCTGGGGGGGCACAAGAAGCTGGGAGGGGACACAGCCGGGACAGCTGACCCCAACTGACCCCAGGGATGTCCCACACCATATGGCGTCATGCTCAGCATATAAACCTGGGGAAGAAGAAGGAAGGGGGGGACGTTCGGAGTGATGGTGTTTGTCTTCCCAAGTCACCGTTACGCGTGATGGAGCCCTGCTGTCCTGGAGATGGCTGAACACCTGCCTGCCCATGGGAAGCAGTGAATGAATTCCTTGTTTTGCTTTGCTTGCCTGCACGGCTTTTGCTTTCCCTATTAAACTGTCTTTATCTCAACCCACAAGTTTTCTCACTTTTACTCTTCTGATTCTCCCCACCATCCCACCGGGGGGGAGTGAGCGAGCGGCTGTGTGCTGCTTAGTTGCTGGCTGGGGTTAAACCACGACATAATTCTAATCGTGACTTCCAACTTCAAAAGAAAAGCTTGCAATTTTAAAATGCACCATTTGTAAAATATTAACAATTCACAGAAAGCTCCAAGAAATCCTCCTATATATTCATTAACCATTAAAAAGTAAATTCAAGATGTTGAATTGTGTACACATTTGCTTTACAAGCGTACTTTTTTTTTTTCTCTCTAAATTTCAAAATTGAAGAAGGGGATAAGGAATTAGGACTTTATAAAGGAGAAAAAAAACCCCTCCATTTTAACCAATCACAGAACTGTTCAAAATGTCTGTTTAAAAACTGAGCTCAAACATTTTGGGTACCACTCTATCCTTTTAATCTTCTTTCCTACTTCTACAGAACCACATCAGAAGATTTTTCTCAGTCTTCAGGAAAAGCTTGCCATAAAGTGACATTTGGCACCTGGATAAATGCCAACAAGTGTGGCAGATTTCACATCGATTTCAGATTTCACAGCATAAAGAATATTTTTGCTAAAGAACAGGAAGATGTTTCTACCTGCACATCAGCATTTGCCCTTCCAAGCAGGGCCATCAACTCACTCCTTAAAAAAATGTGCCTAAATACATTCCTAAAGCAAATATTTTAATGGTGGTTTCAAAGTGTTTTCTAAGAAACGCCAATTATCAGATTAGTTCTTCGAGTTTGCCCACACTTATTTGTATGCCTTGTACAAAACAGTAAAGGATCACTATCCCCATTTTACAGACAGTAAGACTGAGGGGGAATGATTAAGCGGTGAGTGCTTTAAAGGCAGTGAGGAAGAGCTGTGGCATGGGAGGGGAAAAGGAAAGGCTGATAAGACAGTACACCACAACAGGTGTTGCTACATTCTTTGAAGGCTCCACTAAACAATGCTGAAAAGGACTGTGTGGTCATGGACCCTGGCCAGACCTGCTCCCTCCTCTTGGGGATTTTCTAGTGCCCTGGAAAGGATCTGTCCTTGCATTCATGAACTGTAAGGTGCATCTGGGCTGCAAAAATACAGGAGGATGCTAGGGGGAAGGTCCTTTGTGTCAATTACGGTATAAAGCAGTATTTAAAGGCAATTCCCACTGTACTGACTATGCTCTCTCTTCCCTCCTGCAGAATAACTGTTTACGTTCCTTCCCCCCCCTC
>NW_008824037.1:6364-25604 GCF_000699105.1 Pygoscelis adeliae | reverse complement strand
CAGCCCCTTGGCAGCACAGGGTTTGGTCTTAAATTCTGAATACTGTGATTTTACAGATGACACAAAGGAATCAGAATTAGCTTCGTTAGCCGGATTTGTTAGATTGATTTGGTTTTGGAGAATCAAGGATGAAAGCAAGTGTTTCCACTGGTGAGAAGCAGTGAATACGCCTCCTTTGTCTTCCCATGCTAATCACTTATATCTATTTATTTGGCAGCTTGATGTTTAAAACAAGAGACTATTAAGAGCATGGCTGAATTTAACACTGAACTGAGAGCACCACTGTTGGCTGCCTTATTGTCAAAAAGATAAGGTATCTATAACTGCTGCCATTTACTACTATCATAAGCAATGAAAGGACAGAAATAAAATCTTAATATTGACCAGAGACAAGTACTGAAATCCTTTAGACCAGAATTAAAATTGAAAGCAGGTCATTTAAGGAATCAATGAGAGAAAAGCCCCACCCTTGTAAAATTGTAGCAAAAGACATCACTGCCATAAACGCAGAAGTCCTAACAGAGCTGGGTAAAGAATATTAGACAACATCTTCAGCGCACAAAAATCTGGCCAATTCATCTGAATGAACGTATGAAAGATTTAGTGCTTTTTCCTCAAGAGCTAGGAAACTGCCTGGTTCAGTGCCTGGAGCACTTGACGGAGATGCAGAAGCTGGTGCTCTGGTCCTGGCTTTCAATGTTATTTGCTTTATGGTCCCTGGCCAAGCGCGTGTCTGTGCCTCAGTTTCCAGACATCTAAAACAGAGACAACATTTGCAGCTCTGACCGGAGAGCTATGAGGATACCTACTTGTAAAACACTTCTCCCTCCTCCCAAAGCCCTACTTACAAAGACAGACTTTTACTTTCACTGCTTAATGAATTCACACAGGTTTCTCACTGCACTGCACACTCACGTGCCACTTTGGAGATCAGAGCCTTTTCAAGCAAGTCTTTCTTTACTTTTGCAGCAAGACCTATCCCAATCCAATCCTACAGCTCCACCACATCTCCAGATAAAACATATTATTTGACTTTTACAAAAAACACATGAAAAATTTCCTCATATTCTTGTTTTTCAAAGTAGTATCTTTGAAATTTGTTGCTGACAACAATTCAGAGCCAAATAAACAGGATCAAATAACAAAGCCATATCATGCCTGTGCTAAAGAATGCAAATCTTATTTATCCAGAGCTATTTAGAACAGGTAGAACTCCATCGTGTTTATCACAGAAAAATTACTGGCAGAGCAGGTAACAACAGAAATAAATTAAAACCAATTACACATTGTGACTAAAACAATCAGTTAGTGAAACTGTTCATGTTTCCTGAAAACAAGAAATACAGGACACAATAGAAAAGGTCACCTCTCAAAGACTTTTTCCTTATAAGCCATTAACATTACTATAACTCATTAGGGAACAGACAGAAGTTTTACAGTCGGGACAAACAGATCTCAGAAGCACTATTTCAGCAAAGATGGTATCATTCAGAGTATTTGCAGTTTTTAAAATGTGTACAGAAGAATGAGAGATAATTTGTAAGCAAGTCATTAAAATGTGTTATCTGAAAAATTTCATGCCTGTTTTTGATCTGTAAAGCTCTCTACTGGAAAAATGACTCAGAACATCAAAAAGGAATTAGCAGCAGGGTGCAAAAAAACAAAAGCTACACAAATGACATATTTCATCTGAAGGTGCTTGTGTAGTGTTACAGGGCTTTAGAAATTATAAACCCTAATTAACACTAAAAAATAATAATCTTTAGACATGTTAACATTATATAATTATGATTTAAACAATACATTTGTTTTATTTACATGGAGATTGAATCCAAAGACACAGAGAAATGACCAACTATTCAGTAAGTGTCATCTGAAAACCGGTACCTAGCTAGTTATTTGCTGATCAACCTAAACATCATTCTGATAATGAAGATGTAAGTTATTTTATTTTGGCAAAATATTGCAAGATGGCAAAGGGATAGTTGACCGTAATTGCAGACATTTGGACAAATATGTTGATACTTGTGCAGGTACACTGGATATAGTATGGGTAGATATGCTCCTCCTGCAACAGAGAACAGTAACATTTTATCTTTTCTCTTCTGTTTAGTAAATATCCAGCTGCTAAGATTATTTAAGAAATACCAAGCATGCATGTGTGCAAGACATGAACAGTTACCTCTGCTTAGTCGGGAGGTCCACATTAGCAGCTCTTTCTGCAGTTTGTACAGAATACAGACATCCACTCCAACTACGAAAATCTGAGATCAGCTCAGGGGACCCTTTTGATGCTTTGGTCCCAGCTCTTCTCCCTGTGTGCAATTTCTGACCTTCCCTACTCGTAACAAATGGAGCAACCAGGAGCGTACTACTCTTGGCATCCCCTTGAAGCAAATACTCACAAAATGCCTCTGAAGTTCAATGTTGCAATAGAAAACTGGATTCCTCAGCCCCCAACACCAGCAGTAAGCAGTGTAGCACTGCATGCAGTATGAGTTGAAGCTCAGTACCCACTGCACTGACTTTTTTAAGACTGATAGCAGAAGTTCACTGTTAGGGTCAGCGTCTCCGTGTACCTGGGATTTCTTGCTAGCACATACACAAATTAGAACCTGAATGCCCGCAACTCCATCAGAAATAAGCTTTAAGGAAGGCAAACGCTGGAAGCCTGAACATGCATCAGTATCGGTGCTGACTGCAGTATTTTGCATGGGCACAGGCATGATAAGCCTGAATTTAGTTCATGCTCCATTACATCCAAAAAATAAAAGGAACTTTTTCCAACTCAGATGAATCCACCTTTACACTTTCTACGGCATGCACATTTACACTCACGCTCATTAAATAAAAAGGATAACTGTCCCATTCAACTAAACAGAAGGTGAAGAATATTTTCAGCTTAATTGCCCCCCAAAAAGTAAGTCTCTATTTTCTCTGGATTGTGTGGATTTTAGTAACACTGTTTGGAACATGAAAGCTGCTCATTCAAGAGAAGAGTACATACAAAAGATGAGTGACAGTTGAAACCCATTTTCTCACATAAAAGCAAGATTCCACTAATCAGAGTTAATCGTCCGTTATGCAGACTCTTACAGGACCTGCCTAGTGAGAAATCCCAAAATGGCAATTACTGCTGTTAGGCTGAGCAGTGCCTCCCCACTTCTAGGCCACATCCAGCAGTAGCTGAAACTCAGCTGGAGCCAAGATCAGCATTTCCAGCTGAGGGCAAAATGATGTGGAGTGGGCTTTGGGACATATAAAGCTCAGGCTGCAGGAGACAAAAACACGTGCAATTATGGGAGAAGAAAATGGGTCTGAGGTCTGCGTTTGAGGGGAGAGTGTATATTGTAGGAGGTGAGGATGTAGGATTACATTACATTCACGGTAAAAAAAAAAAAGTTCTCCTAGAGGACAAAAAAATAAATAAATCACTGTCTTGTGGTCAAGATCACACTGCATGTTTGGGTAGACAGAATGGACAGCACATTACTACAGTGCATAATAAAATCACAGATTCTAAAAAATAATAAAAAGTTACATAGTGTTGTGCAAATTGTGACAAAATGTATCCTCTTCTGACAGCAGCTAGCCAAATATTTGCAGCATTTATATTTTAACCAAAACCTTGTATTGAATGTCTTTGTATTGCCATTTTTTACCTACTGAACTCCTAGACTGTAAGTAAATATATATGTATGCATGTTTTGTTTTTCTAGGAAGAGATCTATAGGCACGGGTAAGAAGGGAACAATATTAGTGCCAAGACACAGCGCACAGAGCTAAAAAAAAAACCCTAAAACATCTGTGACTGTGCAGAGGCAAATTTATCCTCAGGAATGTATGTTTTTTAGTTGCTAGGAAAACCATAAAGTAACAGCAGTCTACATAACCATTATTTTATTACTAGCTGAAAATACTTAAGAGTCAAATCCTATGGTCTCGAGTCAACCACGGCAACTCATGTAAAATGTTGTCTGAATCAAGATCACAGGATTTGGCTGATTTTGAGCAGTCCTGAGCTGTGGTCTGTGAAATCACAGTACCAGTCTGCGCAAACATACCGGGCTGTATTCTCCACAGGGGTTACCACTGTACTTCAATGTCGGTACATTTGTGCGGGATGAAATCTGAGGGCTGCTAATGGTATCTGAATGCAAAAAACTGAGCAACGCTGCCACGGATCAAAGGGTTAATTTCAAATCAATTCAGTGGGAAACACAATGGTCTTTTGAAAGACTGTTAAATGATGCTATCCTTAAACTAGCACCTTCCTGACTTTGGTGTTGAATATTCACTTTGAAAGCTCTGGAGGAGACAAAAATTACAAAGTAAATCATCCAGCCTTTAACATTGTAGAGGTTTATATTTGTTGTAGTTTTTGGCAGTAATGAGGGAAAATACTTTCTAAAAGTACTACTAATTTTAAGCTCAATACTTCCTTGAATGTGTTGATTTAAAGACAAAAAGGGCAATGTTTATATCAAATTTTTAAAATTATGATAATACGCAGTGATTGGAAATTTGATTATTCCAAAATTAGATCTAAGATAGGCTATCAGTAACAGGAAGAAGTACAAGTTGAGCCAATTTTCATTTAACCGCAATTACAGAGCGCAAGCTTAATAAATGTTCTTTTCATGCAATGCCATTCGCACTACCTTACAAAATATGAAGCCATTCCAGGGACTAAAACTGGAAAGTTAGCTGCCAGTGGCATACTGTATTTCCAAGTACAACATGGCTTACTGTACTGTAGCGTTAGCCAAAGCTTGAGGCCTCAACAAGGTAATAATAAAATTCACTATGATGTCAGTTCAGAGCTTTTAATTTAAAAAAAAAAAATCTCAGTTCTACAGTTTCAATTTTACCAAAATAGCTGATGACAAGGAAAAACCTGTGCTTTACCATACTTTACTGACTATATCAGTGAAATACAGGCTTAGATGTCTTTGAATTTGCTCCATTTAGCAAGGCAGCTATCTGAAATGACTCTGAAAGGTTTAAGTTGTTTTTACATGTCAGTATTTATTTTTAAAATTTGTCTTTTAGGAAAAGTTTTTTTTTTTCTGCCTGTAACACTAATGAGAAAAACCCATCACAAAATTGATGGCTATCAGCAGAAAAGATATGCTGGTCTGTTAACCTGGTATTTTGAGTAGCAAATATCAGCAATAACAGAAAAAGACTTGAGGTGGTTTTACAGGAACTGCACCATTTGCCAGCACACCACTATCAGCTCTGTAACTGGAGCCAGAATGTTGTAGGACATCACGTGTAGCCTAATGAGCAATGCATTCTGCATGGTTAGTATTGCAGGTTTGTAGAAGGAGGGCAGGGAAAAAGAGAATTCACTTGATTAAAAACTCCGTTCTTTAAATGGATGTGCCTCAATTCTTGGTGCCTCTCTGGATGGTGTCTGGTCTTTCTTCACTACCTTGAAATTCTCACATACACTAGCACAACCTAGTGCTTGTGTGCTGCAATAACATGCTGAGCAGGGAAAGCTCCTCACACTACCTATCTCCATCAGGTTTTTAGATACAGCTGCAAATCCTTCTTACATTCAAAGACCCGAAGTCCTTGTATTAGAGAAGAAGTTGCTGAGCCTAATTAACAGCACAAACACACTGCTTAATTGTCTCCTCCTCGATTAGAGGCAGAGTCATGACAAGGAATTTAAACAGCGGAGGAAGCAGTCTAAGATGAGGGGGTGTTTCTGACTAGTTGTGCCTTTTAACCAGAACCTCTTGCAATGAGAAAACACAAAACACTGCTGTGCCCTCACTGGGGACAGACACCAACTAACATATCCTAAATCAAATCAGCTACCTTCAGAAAACTGTTACCAGCACAGACAGCATATGACCTGCTAAGAGATTAAGGGAGAGAGCACATCTTTGAATGCCTTACCCAGAAAGGAAGTAGCAACGACAGACTCTGGAGTTCATTACTCTTTGTGGGAGGAAAGGTCATTACAGCGAGATCATACAAGCAAGGTCCTGGAGAGCAAATACTGCAGGTTCTTTCCTCTCAAAGGGGAGGAAAGCTCTCTGCCAGCTAACTGGAACGAAATCTCTAGCGAAGCCTTTTACCACCTCCATCCCACAGAATGGAAATGATTAAAAGCCTTTAGTTCTTAATTTATTTAACAACAGAGCAGTGTTGAAATGATCTTGGTTATGAACCAAAGGGTAGTTCAAAATTTCCTTAGAGGCATTATTATTATTTTAAGCAGTTTAACATAAAGTACATTATATAGTAATTGCACACCATATGCTTTCTGTGTTTTGGTGAGAAGAGACTGCCAGATGGGCTCTGATACTTCTAGCTTCAAGTGTCTGAATGGAAAAGATTAGAAGAAAGAAAAAGTGCCAGGATCATACTAAACAATTCTGTTTCTTATTATGCAAAGTACGTGGTAAATGCAGTGCTGGCAAGTTCTTTACCAGATGACAAAGATATTAACTAAAAGTAAAGTTGTAGAAGATGCTCAAGACATTAAGGTATCACAGTCCAACCTGAGTTCTGATAAGCCATAAATGTGGTAAATTTGTAACCTAAACTAGTGGATGGCTCTTCACTCTTGTCCTTCTGCCATTATGCAGAAGGAAATGACTTGGGAGTAATTCTCTTGCTTATCTTACAGACTCTGATTCAGAGAAAAAGGACAGAGAAGATGATTCCTAAAACTAAAAGCACTTCCTAGCAGCCATAAAAAAAAAAAGATAAAACAGCCAAAAAGCTCATTTAAAGCTTGTAACTATTTCAAGCTTTGCAGCAGTGCTGTATTCAAGTTCAAAGAACAAGCAGGCTTGGGAAGGTGAATATTTGGGTAGGTGTTCTACAAAACAGTTAGACAGTCTGCTGTAAGACATTCTGTAGCTAGAATTCTCTGTGTATGACCCAACATCATCTAGTACTTCACTCTCAGAGATACCATAAGGGGGAGCACATGTGGTCAAGGTATCTAACGTGGTAACAGAGCTCCCCTGCCTTTTTTGTAAGAGTTAACCCCGAGGTCCTGGTCAAATTCTACCAGAAATAAGTTTAGAAATGAGCTTTAAAACAAAAATAGCCCTTTGACTTTTAATGGGACTCTTATACCTAACTCATTCAGCTACTTCTAAAAAAATCCTATTTTGCCTTTTTAACTCCCCCTGGCTTTTGGCTGTGACACAGCATTCTTCTGGTGCTTTCCTAACTGCTGCCCTGCACACACTGAAAAAGCTTATTTCACTTCAAAGAGGACAACTGTTTCACAGTACCAGAAATCAGGGATGCTCACTACTTACTCGAAGAAATAATTTGTTGTCGATTTTAAGATACTCTCTTTCATTTCCATGCTATCAGGTCTTTACAGTAAAGAGTATTTTCTCCATACTTAAATACCTCAATGTCAGAAAATAATTAGGGTATTCTTGCCCACTACATAAATTAGTATCCTGCTATATAAAATGAGCTACGGGATTACTAAACACTGACATACTGACCTGGCAACTTTAGCTCTACAAAAGAAAGCACTACAAGCAAAGTTACAATACCCATGACAAAGCTTCCAAGTACTAGCACCCCTGTGTCTGCAATGACAGCAATACTGTGATCAGAGCTGCTGATATACTGCCTGTGAGAGTAATTGTTTGTAGAGAGGGGGCACTGAAAGTCTACAAAATAGCTGACAATCTGCTTTCTACTCAACTTACTATGCTTGGGACAGGGTAAAAACTTGCTCTGTAGCACCACGCTCTCCAGATGCTCTCACTTTGTGTTTCTTTTTGTAAGACATAATCAAATTATTAGTAAGAGCCTCCTTCCCAGAGCATGAATTCCTTGGGCATCCTTCCATCAGCGAAGAAAAATGCAGTCGGTGTCCATACAGCATAAACTACTCCTTTGTGAAGAGGGAGTCATTTAGAAGCAACTAAATCTTTGATTTTTCTGCTTTAAAAATCAGATGATTGATTAGAGTTATCCAAGCAAGTAGCCAATTGATTCAATTTCTTTTGCGTCTGATTATTTACAACAGGCTTCACTCACACTCTGGAGAGAGGTTGGAGAGGATCATGCATTTCAAGCACTGTGAACAGGTATTCACACCGCTGCCAAAGAGGAAAAATGCCCTTTGAGTCTTCTTTTAACTGTGAAGGAAATATTTTCTTTTTTATGCTGTACTTCCCAAAATAATAAGAATGAACTGTTATGTTCAGCTTTACTAGAAACTGCGGGGCGGGGAAGGTTGATTGACACAATATTTAGGTAACTGAAATGTACATCTCAGAAATCCTAGTGAACACAAATAGCAATGGACAAACAGCACAAAAAGAGAAGATGAACATCTTAGTTTGCTGAATGTCAGTTAGAGAGCATAACCCTGAGAGATGTAGCAGCTGGGGTTCACAAATTCGCACAAAACTTAACTTTAGAATAACATTCTTTCCCATACATCTATATTAGGATTTTATTTACTTATTACCTCCCTGCAATACAGTC
This sequence comes from Pygoscelis adeliae, assembly GCF_000699105.1. Classification (NCBI taxonomy): domain Eukaryota; kingdom Metazoa; phylum Chordata; class Aves; order Sphenisciformes; family Spheniscidae; genus Pygoscelis; species Pygoscelis adeliae. The sequence goes on along the minus strand of NW_008824037.1, from coordinate 17,114 downwards.
ACCTTTTTCGCCTCTTAGGAATGAATGCATTTTTGCTTAAGGAAGTTCATAAAAATAAGACTGATACTAAACTAAGGTTGGGTTGGGGTTGTTTTTGCAGTTCTCTTACTGTGTTCAAAACCCATTTACAACTTACAACTTCTTCCGCAGAAAACATTTTATGAATTCTACTTTGTGCTTGGACCATGTGAAACCACGCTAAAAACAAACATACTGATAAGAATCTGTTTGAGAAATACATTGGTAAACACAGGCTCACTTAAGGAAATACTCATCCATGTAGGCATTAATGAGTGAAGGAGAAGATGTTTGGCTGAGTATTTAAATAATGGCAGAAAATACTTAAATACGTTAATCAAAACCAGACAGAGTATCATACTGTGTACATGGGGATCAGTTTTTCAACATTGCCATGAGTTTATACTTTTATTCAAAGGCACATGTCTACTTACTTGGTTAGCTTATGGCCTTTCATTGCTACGAGGAAATCTCTCACAGTCTCAGGACTCTGGTATCTACAGGGTGTTTTTGAAATGTACTTCAGTGTCTGCAACGGATAGAAATAAAGTATACATTGTTTCACAGTTAGTGTTTGCTTTACCAGTTGTGTATGGAACAAGCTGATTTTGAAAAGTCTCCTCAGTACTACTAAGAAAAATTGGAAAAGTCAATTCAGGTTTTTGGGTTTGGCTTTTTTTTTTTTTTTTTTAACAGTGGGAAGTGCTGTCATAGACAACACAGATCACGCACATTTTTCTGTCTTCAGTAAAACTATACTGATGTTTGCTGAGGGAGTAAGAAACAGGCAATATGTAACTACAACTTTATATAATGGAAATTACATTAGTACTTATCCAGAAAGCCCCAGTGAATTCATTCTGTAAAGACATGACCCAGCCAGCTCATTACACACCCAGGTGAGAATGACAGCTTTGACTATTCCCTCTGTGGCTGTGGACGGCCATTTACCTGCTCTGTTCAAAGCCCAAAGTCACATGTTGAAGAGGACAGGAAAGGAGTGAGTTTTAGCTCTGTCTACTAAAAATCATCTGCTGTTCGTGAAAGACATTTGCTTTCTTGGTTTGAAATAATCTCAGGTGATGCTGAGACTGTGATCAACACATACAGCTGTGCTGAACAGTATCACTCAGATATACTTTTCCTTTTAAAACCAATAAACATTTACACATTCAAAGCTGGTTTAAAGAGGTACCAAGATATGGGATTTGGTGGGTTTTTTGTGGTGTTTATTTTTTGTTGTTTTGGTTTTTGTTTTTTTAAAAGCTTCACTTTTAACACTTCAGAAAAGTTGAATACTCTTTATCCTTAAAACCATGTTACCTTCTGCCAAGTTTTCCTGTGCTCAGTGCCAGGGATACTCTCACTGCCAACCCATAACTAACTCATTAAGTTCTCCAATCTATGGTTGTTTTCATCCTTTATAGGCATATTTGGCAATGCTTTCTTAAAGTTCATAGAAGCAGGTTAGGTGGGTTGTCATGAAAATCTGCAAGAATACTGTAGTATTAGAAATGTTTATCTGACTTGAGACAATTTATCTTTGCTCCATTTTTTACATGTAACACCTATCAACCTCAGCTAACTTTTGCAGCAGATGTTATGTCTGCTTTATTTAAAACAGCACGACACCTAGCAGATAGGTAATATAATGTAATTTGACCCAAGTAAAAAAAAAATTGTCAATTAAAAAAACCCACGCAAATGCCAGTTCACAGCTGTCTTTTCACTGGAAGTAGCTCAGAATCTTCCTGAATGTTGCTTTGATTAGACCCCAAAATGAAGAGTTGGAAATAATGGGCATCAATGGAAAAGTCAAGGAAATCCTCGCATTGTCTGCATTGTGTGCATCAGCAGCTGAAGGATTTAAGAGAGTATTGTCAATGCTTGTTTTGAATTAAGGAACAAAATCTTCATCTGTTGATACTGCATAGCTATACATAAAGCTTAAAAGTATCAATACAACTGACTCATGATGCACTAATTGGATTGCAAACACAGAGACACGTGTGGTAGGACACCACATGCACAGATTACCTATAATAATAATAAAAACCCATAAAATTCTATATGATACTCTGAGTTTCTTTCTCAGAAAATCTTTAAACTGAGTATTTATATTTGAAAACTATGCAAATGTATTTCCAGTGTATTTCCATTAAAATCTGTTATCATTTTAAAATGTTAGGTAAAGGAAAATAGACTTCAACAACACAGGATAATTCATCCTACTTAACAGATAGAGTATTGATGAAATATGAATCACTGGTATTCTTAAGGACTAGTTTCACTGGACTGCTGAGAAATATATTTAAAAGCACAATAATGTGTTAGATAACCCTCCCTTCTCTGAGTCCCGTCGTGACCTTTTCAGATAAAATGGAGTTATTATACACCAGTAATGACTGAAACGAAATCATCGTATTATCATGTAACAAGATTGTTCAACAGGAGTAATTTCTTTTCCAGTTTAGACTTTTTTGGTAATATCAGATCAATTAAAATGCCAGACATACAGCAAAACATAGCTCCAGTTTAGCAAGCTTCATCTAGTTATGTCAGTACCAATGGATACAAGCCTGCACAGAGCTCATGAAGACATACTCAGCGTGAATAAAAACAGTCCTGCAAGATCAAATTCTGGTTTTCTTTCAGTCAAATACAGAGAAAATGTACCTAGAGTTTACACCAGCTTCACTCCATGCTCAAAAACAAGCATCCTATAGGTATTTAACATGTAGCAATATCACAAGGCAATTAAAGCTTTAAGGTGTATTCTGACAAAATATACTTACAGGATCTTTCTCAGTTGTTTCAAAGAGGTACAGGAAGAGACTGTTAGTCTCCATGAAGATTTAAATTAGGTTTTTTGTAAGCCTCTATTTTGTTGAATATGAGGCTTAGGAATTACAACTCTAACTTTTCAAACAAAGCCAGAACTAAAACAAAAACAAAGCCTAGGCCAAATCTTATTCACATGAGTAGTTTCACCGCTCAACAGGATTACTCATGCAAGCAAGGCAAACTGCCTGCAACTCGCTGCCAATCGTGGTGCTACTCATGCAATTCTCTGACACAGGCACAATAGGTGACACTGCAAGTCTATTATGAAGTTGCTAATTTGAGGTATTTAGAATGTTAACATTTGTATTATATGATTTTAAAAGTTCTTCCTTGCAATGGATTGAACATTTATTACCAATCTGGCATCCAACTGATGTTGCTATCTGTACATGTGATTTTGTTATTCAGGTTGTCCATGTCTTGCTCTTTTGACAAAAACCAAAAAAACCCAAAAACAACAAAAAATATATTTCAATGGGAAATTATTAGTTTAATTCTATTAATACGAAAATACCTGCGCCTCAGCTTTGAAACCGCGATTAGGTGGTATCATCAATTCATCATATGATACCAAGTTCTTCTGCCCTGTGTCTTAAAAGGATAGAATATTTGGAATCAACCCCCCCCACCTAAACAGTTAAAATACAAGGGGGGGTTTATGCTTTTTGTGATAGATTTTAAAAAGAGCAGCTGCATGCCTCTGCCTTGACAGCGCAGTTAGCCTACAACCTAAATAAACTGACCACAGAAAAGTGGCAAAAAAAATTACATTACTGTGTTTTTTAATAGGGGAAATTTGATACAAAATTATTAATATACAGACCTAAGGATGTGAATTACTCCAGCTTGGGCTAATTTGCAAAGGAATTTCCAGTGCTACTCACTTCATACACAATTGTATTCAGGTTCTGCTGACCAGAGCTCTGCTTGTTCTTTCCACTCTCTTTGCGCTGCTGCTTAAGATCAGTAAGTAACTGGAACACCTGGGGAAAAAAATAAAGTGTTTTAGACCATTTGAGAGTATTTTACCTAAAAATATTACAGCAGGAAAACATAAATGAACAATGCAAAATCCTAACAACCAAACAACAACAAAAAGTGTGGCTTCTTTGGTGAATGCACCAGCAATTGAAATGAAAAATATTTTGGCACCAGAATGATGAATAGATATGTAAATTGTTTTTTAAAAATTGTGACTATTTTAAACAGATTTTCAGCACTTGTTAAATGTTAGCCAAGAGTCCCAAAGGAGAAGCTGCCAGGATGAATCTATCCTACTTGTTTATCTTATCTTGTGTCCTGAACAGAGTTGGGTCATAGACTGCTGTACTGGCACAGAGCTCCCATTTAAATATGAGTGATGCTTGAAGCAAAATGTCACACAAGTTTATGGCCCTGCTGGATTTGTTATGACAGATGTACCTATAATATTAAAATGGATATTTTTCTGTCTCAAAGATGCAATTTTACATTATCTGCAAAAAAAAGTAAACCCTACAGCTGTCACACTGCCAGGAACCAACTAAATAAAGGCTTGACCTATAGATGCTCCTGAGAATAATGATCCTATTGTAAATTCCAGTGGCATTATTCATAATGGTATATGTTACAGTGACCAGCATGGTGTTATGGTGTGTTAAGCCACAAAGATTAAATTAGCTCCCTATTTCATCACAATGTAATACAAGCAGACATTCCTGAAAAGAATGTAATAAAGTTGTCTTCACATTTATGATGCAGTGAATATTAATGTAGGAGCGAGATTCAGAGGGTAGGTCTGAAGGCAAGGAAGATGTTTTGATTTTTGCAACTGTGCTTTGTCAAATCTGTTGCAACACATCTTTATTCATCATAGCTAGATACGCAGCAAAATGTTGAGTTACTCTTTTATTAAATCACATTAGGTCAAAATTTCTTCAGATGTTTTGCTTCAGGCTTTACGGTATATCCAGAGCCAATAACCACAGCAAAGCAACAGACCACTTCTTACTGTTTATCCCCTAATTTTTAACTAGCTTCATTCAAGATCCAGATCCAATGGCATTATAAACTTACAGGTCCATAGAAATAAAATACAAACATTTCTGGACAGTGAGAAATAAGAACATTACCAGCTACGAATCCTGCAATTACTTTATACTGTGTCTTCTATGAAAAAGGAACACCTTGTCTATCAAGCACCAGTAGTCAATCCTCACTTGAAAGCCAAAACTGAAGCTATGAACTTTTATCTAATTAAGTATTTGAAGAAAATATAGCCAGTGATGAGATACAAAACGACAACTGCAAACTCACAGAATAAATGTAGGCATAGGACATACAACATGTCAGTCCTGAATACTCCTTTCAAACACCACTTTCTGTGCAAAATATTACCTCGATGAAGAGAATGCTAGCTATGCCAGTCAAACTGCAACTGGGAAGAGGAGCAAACAGAAAGGGATTGTAGTTTTAGGGGAATCAGTACTTTGAAGAGCAGTGAAAAGCCATGAACCAAAAGCCTATAGCTGCAGACACTGCAGATCCCTTCCTGCAAAGAATTGAAAAGCTGCCTGCATGCCAACTGCTGTGAAAGGGAAATGAGAAATAAGCACTCTCATCAATAACTTCGTTTTCCACTTCCTTTTGCTCTTTTTCAACACACGTGGTACATTCACCAACAAAAAGACTCAGCTGAAGAAAGTTCTGGCTGAAGAGCATGAAGAATGGATTCTGCAGTTCTCCCTGTTCTGGACCGTACCTTTAGGACACCTATAGATTTTACGTAATGTGACTGACACCACCACTTGAACCTCAGCAGGCAGTAACACCTAGATTCCAATAAATATCCCAGCAAACGAAGAAGAAAGCAGAGATGATTTTGCAATAAATAATCTCTGAAATACTTGCTATTTTCTGTACTGCAATACTACATGTTTTTAACAAACAGATACTTAATACTAGTTTGGCTGACAGAGTATCATCTCTTTCTTAGGCAAGACAGTTCTTTCCAAGTATCTCATTAAAGCTCTTCTAACAGTCACCAGATGGTTGCTCTGCTGTACACGGACAGATGCAGCTCAAGATAAAACATTTCAAGATTTCTTTCAGAATAGGATGAAACAGCTGTGCAACTTTCAAGCTTCAGCAATAAAACAATATAAACAAAGCACTTGGGTTATTAAAACCGTTAAAAAAATTACATTCATGAACAAAGCACTGAAATCTTTCCATTACCTGGTTGAAGTTAAACCAGTAAGAACACTACATTTCTTTCTACCTGACTAAAAAAATACCTTTATTCAGGAGAGAGGAAAATGATTCAGAACTTATCTACACTAGAAAATAAGGATTTTTTTTGTTTATTTGTATGCCAATATTCATTGTTTGTTATGACAGGGCACTGTAGCTTCCCCATGACACCAGATCAAGGTACATCACTGGCTTCTAGGCATATTTATCCTGAGTAACACATCTCAGATCAGCAAACTGCCTCATGCTTACTATAACCTAAACTGCTTTGGAAACACCTCAAGGTCTTTGAAAAAAATACTGTTGAGCATTCAGAGGTGGAAGACTGCATTTCCAGTACCCCTGGCTTTAATAAAACCATGCATTAATGAGTTATAAGTTCTCAGATGATACTGCACATCACAAGGTTAAAGTTAAATACAAAAGATTGATTCTAGCAGCAGCCATCTGTGAAAGACGTTTGAATTTTTCTGCAAGAATTTTTATTTGCAATGTTAAAGAGACTCCAGCAATCAGCGTGTCACACACTTGGTGGTATATTGGCTTATCATAAGACAAAATTTAAAAAAAAGGTATTTTGGACATTGCTGCCCAGTTACAGAGGTGTCAACATTCCCAATTTAGGATCCGATGCATCACATGTCATACAAAGCACCAGTGAATCCAGTGCACTTGCCCAAATACACAAGCGTTTAAAGATGTGGAGAATCAAATCCTAAATAACAAACCACCACACGCAAGAGGATTCAACAAACTAACCACACTGCAACAGGGTAAACACAACACGGCTGAAGTTAAAGTTACTGACATTCTAAAGATCTGCTCTTCCTCTATTTGAAAAACATATTTATATCTGTTTTTACAGATTTAGGACCAACCAAATAATAATACAGTACCCATTACTAGTGAAAACTAGTAATTTTCTAGAAAACTAGATTTTCTTTAAAAAGCTTTTTTCTTAATAACAAATCAAATGGGGGAGAGGGGAATCACATGCAGGTCTTGCTGACTGCCACTGGCAATTTTCAGCTTCCAAAGAAGTATACAAGTGAGTGATTACAGCTTTAAACTGCTGGTTTAAAACCAGGACATAGATAAACTTACCTCGAAGTTACTTAGCAATGCGGCATTTGCATCTTTTCTAGAAGGAAAAATGAAAACTATTAATTTATGTTCCAAAACTGCCTAAAATTTTTCTCTGCTGAGTCACGCTGACTCTAAAAGACGCTACTTTCATAAAGTTAAAAAAAAAAAAATCACCAATAAATCTATTTTTGGTGATTATACAATTACCAAGTTGTTGCCACCTCTGGAAAATATTTTTCCATATTGTTAGTATAATTATTACATAAATATACAGCATATTTTGCACTATTTGCCCCATAAATCATAATACACTTATACAACATAAACTTTTTACTCAATACACTTATACAACATAAACTTTTTACTCAGCCACACTATTTCATTCACTCACCCAATTTTACAAACTAAACCCAAATTGCCTTGCCTCTTCCTTACAAAAAAGGGCCTCCAGTTTTATTTGAATAAAGACTGACAGGAAAAATCATTCAGATTACACACACTATTTATTTATTAGTCAAGAGTATGGAAAAAGAAAATACAGTTACTATGCTCAGTACAATGTACATATGCGTGTGTATAGATATAGATATGGCACTCTATTTACACATACTGTACTGAGTAAAAAAAAAAAAGACAACCTTATTGCATTTCCTCTTTATTTATTCTTTGAATCATTATGTGGCTACTCCTTTATTAGCAGGGCAAGGCTGAGTTTCTCATTTTCCACCATCCAAATACTTCCCTACAAATTCTGTCCCAATTAAGCAAGCATCGTTATCCACTGCTGGTAGGCTGAATGCACTGAGTCAAGCACATACTTAGACTAATCACACCTCTATTACTACCGGATATTGTAATTTTATATTTTTAAATTAAAAAAAGGGAGAAAAACTGACGCAGAACATCCTATATTCCCCGAACAACACATTCTGCTGAGCAGTCAGTAGCCACAACAACAGAAAGTTTCCATACAAAAGGAAAAAAAGGCCTCTCAGGTCTGCGCAGCAGCTTATTAAAAAAAAAAAAAGAAAAAAAAAGGTACAATGTATTGTTAAGCACCATCAACTGTTTGAATAGAACTGCCACGTTCACCACTTTCAAACAAGTTAAATGCATCCACAAACTTCCACAGGTTCTACCATTGTTTTTAAATGAAAAGGACCTTCTAAAATACGCTGAGATGAACTTCAACTTCCATCTTGCTGACTCGAGTGAAACTTCAGCAAGTGAGCTCACATGCGCGTTAATTTTCATTCATGTTTTACAAACCATATAGCTTTTGTTGTTAGGTAAGTGCAATTCTTCAGAATGTTTGCATTCAGGCTATTGCTACAGAAATCCCCATCGATCAAAGACATTCTTTGTTAGAAATAATAGTGCTATAGAAGTATTATACAGGGAATTATTCTGTTAAATAAGTGAAAGGGTCATATAGAATAAATACATTACTATGTAAATGAGTGCGAAATCTATCTGAAATCAAGACAATCACTTCTTTTTTAATTCAAAAATACTTTGTCATTCAGAAAAATATTTTTTTTCTTCTAACAATGGATAGCAAATGATTCAGTCTCAAATCTTCAGCAATTTTTGTTGTGCTGAAATACCAGAATTATAAACTGATAAACAAGACCAGTTTTAAAAACTTTTGCAGAACTTATAAAGTAGAAATACAATTTTCTTCAGTCCTAACTCTCATGAATCAACTATCAATTTTACATTTAGAAAACAAGAAATTATAAATAATGAATTCTAATGTATATTTTTAAATAGCCAACTAAACAGTATGCTTAATTTTTATGAGATTAAGACTTAAGCAGAAAGGACAAAAAAAAGTCACATTAACACCAATGTATAAACACTTTTTAGAATCTTTAAATAGGCAATATTTGCCCAAATTTTAGTCTAAACCAAAATATTACTGAGGTCTTCTGCATATATAAAAAAAATCTTAGTATATGGCATCACACCTCTAAAAGTATCACTGACACTTCAAAGTTTTTAAATCTACTGCTTAAAATATGTTGCATATTTAAACCACAATATTTCCTGGAGGGTTCTTTTCTCTAGTAACAGATACTTTCTGACATGGTAAGAACTTAAGAGAAGTTTTCCTAGTTGCAGAGCTTCCCTCCATGAAGGCCATCAGGCAGGAGGTACAAGATTAGGAAGATTAAATTCCAACAGCAATTCAAGCACAAAATGGACTAAGTTGTTCCATTCCAACCCAAGGGACCTCCCCCCTTGCGCAGCTCAGGACTTCAGACCCCAGGTCTTCTACCTCTGATGCACCTTCCGATTGGTACTAAAAGAGGCAGCACCAGTAAAATAAGTTGGGCTACTCAAGGTAATAAAAAACAAGCGGGTGTACAAGCAGCATCACAGACTTACTAGTAATGATATCGAATGCATCTTTCTCAGCAGGGCAAATCCTATCCTTCCTCACATGCAACAGTAACTTTGAGCCTGTGTTTGTGTTTCACAGCATTTTTCAGTATACAACAGCAAGAACAGCTCATTTCCCTGCAGGCTGCTACTCGTGTTAAGGCTAACGTAATACAAACCCGTATTTCAATGGCTGTGTCTTATTTGTTATCTCCTTTTAAATTTTACATATAGAAGATTTAATGATAATATATATAATAGTATAGAAGACTTAATGATAATAAAGCATCAATGGATAACATGAACTGCAATAGCTCAGCTGATTTTGGTGGATGCTGACATACATCCCACAGGACTAGCATTCTCCATGCCCCCATTCATTAGAAACCAGCGCTGTGTACACGTATATAACCACACAACGTAATGGGCTCCACAGAACTCACGAGAACGAGTTTCTAAGCTTCAAAATAGGTCAAATCCTATTGTTTTGTGCCCAGGTGATGCTAACAAGACAGAAAAACGCACAGTGCTGCCGGGGTAGGAAAGCAACAAAACTTGCTGCCTGGGACGGCAACCTGGGGGCTGGCTGGTGTAACTGCCATGCACCATCAGCTAGCCAAAATTTTGACTCGTCTCTTGTATTTGCAATTGCTGGAGCACACCCGTTAGGTTTTCTCCTTCTCCAGCATATTCAGCTCCTACAATGAGTTGTCTACCTGACGCTCACAGGAATAACTCTCTCCCAGAAGCTGCAGCAGAGGATTCACGTTTCACCTCTCCCGGGGCAGAACAGGAAAGGGAGCGCGACGACGCAGAAGGGGCACGGGAGATGGGGACCGAGAGCGGGATTCAAGCTGAGCCATGACCCCTTTTGCCCAAACAAACAGATGCTTCAGCAAGATTTTTAAAGCAAACAAAAAACCCCCCTCAGTTTCTCATCAGAATGCCTGAACACACTGCTGGTTATAGGGGCGTTAAAGGCCCAATATACCACCCATACACTGCTGGTAGGCCCACATAGATATACCCCCCCACACACAAACACCACAGGCAGGCCCATATAGGTATAGCCACACACACACACCGCAGGCAGGCCCATATAGATGTACCCTCCCTCACACACTGACTGCAGGCAGGCCCATACAGATACACCCCACACCACAGGCAGGCCCATACAGAAAAAACC
>NW_008824037.1:1643-6150 GCF_000699105.1 Pygoscelis adeliae | reverse complement strand
CGCCTCGCCGCGGAACTTCCCCTCACACGCACACACCCGCAGCCCGCCCGGCGAGGTGAGTGAGGAAGACCGGAGTTGAGCTAAAGGAGGTTTTGGGGGCCGGGACGGAAGCGGAAAAGGAAGGAGAAACAAGGAAGTGGGGGGGGAAAAAGAAGCCTTCTGCATTGGCCGGGAATCGAACCCGGGCCTCCCGCGTGGCAGGCGAGAATTCTACCACTGAACCACCAATGCCAGTGCTAAGGATTGTTTTCCCGCCTCCTATGTTGTAACTGTTGTTGACAGGAAATACTACAAACAATGTCATCTGTGGCAAAACGTGTCCTGGAAGCCTGCTCAGATTCTGACAACCAGCCACTGTTAAGTATGACAAGGGGAAAATTAGTCATGTGTAAACAGAATACTGTAAGGCTGAAGTAGTTGTTTAATACTCCTATCATGTTTTAAAGCACCTGTACATATCTCTTATCAAGCTCATCGGCATCATGTCTTTTCCTACCATCACTGTGATTCTTTCCCATTTAACCTATGTGTTATTAAATTTTGCAAGAGCACTCTTCATTCTCAAGAAAACTGAAGACACTTCATTGAGTGCAAATAGCTGAAAATCCCATTGGCTACAGCAAGGAAAATTGTCTGGCTTGGAGACTGAGAGCCAGGGAAACATTAATTAATTTATTTTGCCATTATCTCTCAGGCAAAAGTTTATATGCAAACCCAACAACACTAACTCCCTAAGGAGTCACACACACACACGCTTGTTTGCAGCAGGGCTGTAAAAGCAATGTAGGGAACCAAATGGGTTAGACTTATGCTCGCAACCTCCATCTTGCAGTACTAGCACAAAATCCACCAGCCACTTTTCTCTCCAGAATCAAGCCAGAAGAAAGTCCACTCCCACTTTTGGGACTTTGCTTCTCCTTGAGGTGCAAATCCTAAGCCAATTCTGAATAACGTGAGCAAACTGCAGCGCTTCAGGAACAGTCTTCAGTGCCAGGACAGTGGGCAACAAACAGCTTCCAGCTCTCCAGGAACCATCGTCATCAGACACCTAAGCGCTGGGCAAAGCTTAAAAGCCTACTGCAAAGCTTTTTCAGCCCTTTTCAGTTGAAGACCCCTAAAAAAGTTTCAGTGGACATGTGGACCCCATCACACACAGATTGTAGTACAGATAGAAATTCATTTATACTCCAGAATCATTTGCCATGGAGTCCTATGGAAAAAGAGCCAGGAGTAAAGTTTTCAAACCGCAGACTGAAAGCCGTTGGTCTGACTCAGTGGATAGGATGTAATGGATGTTGTCCTTTTTCATGTCAGGATTAACTGACCTTGTAAGTTGGCCAAAACTGGCTCAGCAAATGCTCTGTAACTTCTCTGCCATGTTTCAAATCCTGCCTGTACACCAGCTCCCAGCCAGGTTAAAGGGAAGAAAAGAAGGGAAAGGATGTCAGCTTTCATTTGAAAATATGGTCTTTCCAGACTATCAAATTTCAGAGTTTTGCTCCAGAAATCTACTAATCCTTTCCTGCCTCTCATCACTCTCTTTAGATATGGGTTCAGAATCTTCAGCATATTAATTTCTCCTTTGCATTTCCTCTTTATGTCTCTCCCCCAGCACCCATTTATCATTTTCACTGTCTCTCCAAAAGTTTCATTCCAGACCTCTGCTGATACACTTTTTTACAATCCATGATGATGATGCCTGATCCCAGCAGCTGGCATGAATGAGCATAATACAAATGCCTCTCTCAACAGCTTTAAATTTTTTTTCTAATAGAGATATTCTTCCTAAATATTTTCCAGTGGAGACATATAGCCTGTTAGGGTGTAAATACATATATGGACCAGCTACAGGTCCACTGACATCATGCAAGGGAGAAGGGGAATATCTAAGAGAGAACTCATTACCCTTACATACAACTTTTCAGGAGATGAGGCGATTAGCTCAGTTCATTTTGTTCTTACTTGCTGCACTTTAGGTGTTAGACAGTTATGCTACACCATCCATAGGGAATGCAGACATAGGTTTTTCTAAATGTGCTTAGCATGTCAACATTTTAAGCTTTGGCTTGTGATTGTTACCACTAAGGCTTGGTGAGAGAGGGGCCTCGGTATTAACTATTGAAAGCAGGGAGCCTAGTAATTGCTATTGAAAGCAGATCTGCAGGGTATTTGTATTCTTTGTCATGAAAGATGTTTACTGTATTCAGCATTTCGCTGATCACCCTATAGTGTCTTTTTTTCTTTTACATTCAAAATTCATTAAACAAAGTTGGGGGGTTTTTAACAAAAAATGTCAGCACCGCTTCACATCAGTCTAGCTGACAGTGCGTTTGACTAGCACTTTCAGCCCATTGAGCTTTTTTTCTTTTTCTAAACCAAAATGACAGTTAAAAAAGAATGTTTTTAAAGAAGGTGCACCGTAGCAGTTTATGCCAATCTTTTTCTTCAATGAAATCAGTTATGAAAATAAATCCTATTATGAAAAGTGTATTTCTAGAAAGCACCAAAGCACTCCTTCAGAGCTGCAGTCCCCAAGTATTGCACTCTTCCAACAAAAAATGCACTCTAAAAGAAATAGTAAGGCTGTGACTGATTACAAAAGCAAGTACAAATGAAGCTCAAATCTTTGAGGACAGTAAAATATATTTAATTAAATTTGTCCATGCTGCAAAATGGGCAATTTACTCTCTAGTACTACCTCATTGTACCTCAGCTTGGAAAAGGGTGTAGCTGGGAATATTAATGTATGAATGATGCGCCATTTGCTGTGCCAGAAGGGAAAGTAAGACCTCAGACCTTCCTTGGAATTTAACTGTGGGGTGGGGATTTTGGGGGTTAATCTTTCCATTTCACTTAGCAAATAAAATACCGAAAGAAGATGATGGAAAGTGGAGAGCCATCCAAACCAGAACAAATAGAGAAGATAGTAATGAGAATACACTTCAGAGTAGATTAGAAAAACTATTTTGCAATGCTATTTCACTATCTTCCCCTCAAAAAAGTTCAACTCTCCAGCTCCAAGCATCTTTAAGAAATCTTATTTCTTCAATGTTCATTTTTACATTAATGACTTCTGCTTGGATTTACAGTTTCACTTCCATTTTTATTATAAAATATTACTCTATATTCTACATTGCTTATTATACAGAAAGGATAGTTATTGCCTGTTTCATCCAAAAATAGGAAAAGAGAGAATTAATAATTGCCTAGATACAAACTGGGACAGGAATTAAGCAGCATACTACAAGCAAACTAATCCCTATTAAGTTTGCTAAACACACAGTGATACTGCTGACAGATCCCATGTGAAAGCACACGTCCTTGCCCCATGTAATATCAGACAAAGATTAATAAGATCTTATTGACATAGATTCACTCTGGTTATAAATTCAGTGCTTACTATTTTCCCAATACATCAGCAATCTCCTGTCAAAGTGCAGAGTAAGGACAAGGACACTCCTAAAGGGTGAACAAGACAAGAAAAGCGGTAAAAATGAGGAATTTCAGAGTAGGAAGGAACATGATCACAAAATGATCAAACACTGTTTCCTAGTGTAAATGTCCTAGTATAAAAAGGAAAAGGAAATAAGTTGCAGAACTGAGAGAACAGTAGAAAAGGACAAGAGGGTCAGTTAAAGCGAAGAAAATAACCCAACAAAATGTGGGCAAGAAAGTTGGAATATGTTTCATACGCTCTGTGAAAGGTTTGGACCATGCAGATGGAAAAATATTATACTGTAGTAGCACACTCAGTAAGGCGAACAAGCAGGCATTCTGCTTTCTGTGGAGTGGCTGCAGAAAAGTGCTCTGTGTCGGAGGAGTTAATGAGAAATTGGTGCTGAGCCATAGCTTTGTGAGTTGCTGCTCCCAAAGCTCTCTTGTATTTTAAACCGGTTCTTTACTTACACGATATTTAGGGTTTAGCTGTTTGCCAAGGCTGCAGAGCACAACCTCACACCCCACAGCCACAGTCTGAGGGTCGCAGGAGCCTCTTGGCAAGAGTGACCCCATGCAACTGGCGACAGCAGGGAAGCCCCAAAGCTGGAGCTGCAGCATCCTTATAAGCGGGGTGAAGAGTCTCATCCACACAGAAATGGGAAAGAGCAACTAGCTCCCATCTATTTTATTCTCCTGCGTTTGCTGGGGTGGCAATGGGGACAGAGCAACGATGATCCAGCCGTCATATCAATTACATTCATATCAAAGACTACTCATTAGAGGGGTATGACACAGAGTGATGTGACTCCTTCAGTACAAGGATATTCCCAGAAAAGGAGCTAACCTGTCCACACACAAGACCCTCTGGCACTACAGGAGCACGCCCTAAAGCTACACCAATAACTTCACTAACAAGCAACATGAGACCATGTCTCCCAACCCCCCTTCTTGCAGCAACCCTGCCTCCAAAGAAACTTCTTTCCCTGACTTGCTAATCATGGCTGGTCGAGCAGGGGCCGGAGGCAGGAGAGGGATGGGAAGGGCGAAGGGGGCTGAGGGATGGGACCGG
>NW_008824037.1:987-1613 GCF_000699105.1 Pygoscelis adeliae | reverse complement strand
CCCCGCGGACGAGCCACCAGCCCCGCTCCGAGGCGTGTAAAAGCGGGGCGGCGGGGCCGGGGAGCAGCGAGCGAGCAGCCCGGGCTGTGCTGCGGAGCAGGTGAGCGGGGCCGGGCGGGCAGCGGGGACCCCGTCCTGCACCGGGACCCCGTCCTGCACCGGGACCGGGACCGGGACCGGAGGCAGAGCTGAGCCTCGCCTCGCCTCGCTGTTCCACAGGTTGCACCAGTTGACGGGATCGCTGCACAAACCAGCAAAACGTCGTCCGAAATGGCAGCCGAGGTGAGGGCGAACTCTGCTTCTCCAGCGAAGTAGTCTCGGGGTGCTCTGGCAAACGCGAACTCAACTGCATGATAACCCCAGCTCTGCAACCTGCCATGCTTGTTTGGGTGCTTGTCTCCTTGATTTGTTTTCCCGGGTTTTAAATGGAGAAGGGGACCGCAAACACATTTACTGCACTATTTCTGACAACCCACGGTAGTGAAGATACACTTAGATACCTCTTCCCCATCCACGCGCTTGGCTCCCAGCCCTGGCCTTTCACACCCCATCCCCTCTGCCATTCACCCCAGGGGACCGGTTTCCCAGCGAGGAGCCGCAAAACTTTGCTTTTTAAACTCCGATTC
>NW_008824037.1:0-856 GCF_000699105.1 Pygoscelis adeliae | reverse complement strand
CGGCGCCCCGCTGCTTCAGGGACCTTCTGGGGTGTGGTTTGGGGTCGTGGTTTTTTTTTCTTTCCTTTTCTTTTTCCCCTGGACACTTATAATACTGAAAGGTACCCAGCTCTCCCTTTCTGGAGTCTGCACCTTAACCAGTTTTATGCTAATCTTATGCCAAAGCTTGCAAGCACATCATGGACTCTGGACATGCTTCAAACGGTAACGTCAAACACTTCATAGTTACAGGAGTGTTTTAGAGGATGTGGCTTGTACTGGCCCACAGCTCTTTGCCAACCAAATATTTTCTTATAGTCTTCCTAAAAGAGTGAGTTTTCTTAAAATCACGATTTCAAAAGTAGATGCTAGCTTTTAACTATATCCCTGACTCCCTTACTTTCCTTCCCTGCTAAGATGTCCTTTCCTCCCTATCAAAAGGTCAGTGATCAGCAGCTGCCTTAAAAGAGAGACCCATGCTCGTCTTGCAGCATATGCCCTAATATTCGTTTTCAAGGACAGGATATACTCCCTCCAGAGTCCTGCAGGAGTAAAGTATCTTGGAGGATTCCTGAGCCAGACCTGACACCTCAAGGGCTAAGTGCTAGTGACAGTGACATGTTCTCCACCTCTTCAACTACTTGCCAAAGGTCCTGAAATCCAGGGGCCTTTCTGCTCAATGGTACAGCACTGAAAAAACATTCCTGAGTATGTCCTCAGTTTTACATGGATAAGGAATGGGACAGACATTAACTGATTCTTAGGAGACATATAAGTAAGTCTTTTGAAGGTGCCTCTTAACTTCATTACTTGCAGGGGGATAAAATGTTGGGAGGAAGACTCAGTGCAAGCACAGATCCAGTCATGGAGATGTTCA
>NW_008824036.1:1254669-1256074 GCF_000699105.1 Pygoscelis adeliae | reverse complement strand
GGCTTATAACGCGAGCCAGTGCCGGCCCTCACGGTACCTGCTGCCATTTCAGTGG
Organism: Pygoscelis adeliae; assembly: GCF_000699105.1. NCBI lineage: Eukaryota > Metazoa > Chordata > Aves > Sphenisciformes > Spheniscidae > Pygoscelis > Pygoscelis adeliae. The sequence continues at coordinate 1,256,019 of NW_008824036.1, read as the reverse complement.
GCGAGACCAGAGTGCGGAGACCCCGAGGAGTGCTGCTCCCCGCCTCACGGCACCGGCAGGGCCAGGAGTCACCACTCCGACCCAGCACCCTGCGGGGATTCACGAAAGCAACCATCCACTTTCGGCCCCTGACAGCATTGCAGCCCCCTCGCCCCATACATGACACTCGTAATTTGGTTAACGGGACCGCTGACCTCCCCGCGGGCCACCCTGGGGCACGCACAGCTCTGCAAAAGCATCTCAGCGGTGGCCATGGAAGGGGACCGCGTGCCACTGCAGAGTCGTGGGAGGCAATAGGTATGTCCCGGCGGCAGGTCCGGGCTCCTGACAGAGAGGGGACAGGCAGGGACGACTCTCCGGGAAAAGTAACGAGGGGGGAGAGAAGGAAAGAAGAGGCACCAGCCCCACGGAGGTTGGAGAGGGAGCTCCATCCCTCTCCGAGATGCACTGCGCGCAGTGGCTGCCGGCAAGCAAGGGACTGGATTCGATGACCCAGGAGGTGCCTCGCTCCCGCGGGAAGGGGGATGGCTGTGGAAAAGCCGGGCGGTTGTGTAAGAAAACTGCCTCTGCTACAGCAGCGTCGCAGGAGCGCGGCGACAGCAAACAGTTAAGGATGACAGGCAGGCAAATCTGCTTACTTGGCTATTCCTCTGTCAGGCAGACACTACTAACAACTTAAATAGGAACGCTTTTTATAGCCGGGGTCTGAAATAATAGAATCATACTCAATTACACTTTATAAAGCGATACTTTCTACTCAAAGACCTTTGCAGAGAGCGGGCTCCTGCCGGCTTTTTGCTGTTGCTGCTGCAGTGTTTACTCCAGGACCGCGCAGGGTAGGAAACCAACCTTTCCCACCAGCTGCTTTCCCCTGTCTCCTTCCTCCCACATGGAGTTGCTGCAGCATACTGGTCCTTTTTTCTCTTCACATGGTGGATTTAAATGACAATAATCACAAAAATTAGAGGAAATGAATTCTACCTATTCTATTTCTGCAGGCTAAAGGTAATAAAAATGTTCTATAATCTTCTGCGCCGCGCAAGTGAAAAACATCCCCTTTCTGCGCCGGCCGCTCTGAGCTGCCAACTCAAACAGAAGGCTGCTAATCGCCTCGGACCCAAGGCTGGTCCATTAGGGCAGCATCACCAACCTACACAGGGGAAGATTTTTGGTTTAATTGTACCCGCACAGTACTTTGCGCCACAATTTGCTCTGACACTGCAAACACATTAATTGTCCCAGCCAGCAGCTTTTCTGCTTCTCATTTCTATGCCGACTGCTGCCTCCCGATTGGCTGGCCGGGGAATCCCCACCAGCCAATCGGCCGGCCCCTTTCTTTTTCTGTGCCAC
>NW_008824036.1:1239259-1254446 GCF_000699105.1 Pygoscelis adeliae | reverse complement strand
CCGCGCGCGGCCCCCCCCCCCCCCCCCCCCCCCCCCCCCCAGCCACTTTTCTATTCATGTCCTAGCAACAAGGCCTGTTCCAATCTTGCTCCGGCAAACTGACACCTGAAAAATGACATCATGAAGAAGCGGGCAGCAGCGGGGCCAGGGCGCTTTTTTCAGCTGTCTGCTGCAGAGTTCATTTAAGGTGTTTCAGTCTCGATTCTTAAAGCCACACCACGCCGAATGCCGGCTGCGCTTTTCCCCTGCTTCCCAGCCCCATATGTAGGTTAATCGTTTGCAGAAAACGCGTTTAAATCCTCTCCCCGTCTCCTTCCCCGGCGTACTCCCCCCCAGCCAAGTGCAATGCCACCGAATGGCCTTTCCCGCTGCGTGCTGCGATTGAGAGACAAACCTGAACTCGCCCAGCCAAAATACCCCTCCGCAGTCCCCCGCGACTGCTTAAGCACTGGAGGACCGCTTCTCACTTTGCACTCCAGGTAAAATAAACCAGTGGGAATACCTGAGGCAGCGCCTAGGAGACAGACAAAAACCCTGTGAGGTATTTTCACTATCGTTTTACCCTGTATCTGATCAAATGCATCACGTCCCACCGTGCTCCTGGGGAAGGGAGGCAATATTTTAAGATACAAACAGCCCACTGAGGTTGCAGCGTGTGAAAGGAGCGCTTAAATCTGTCGCTAAAAGGTTTTAGCAGAGGCTGCATACTGTTTTTTCGATGCAAAGATCAAAACCTTTTGCTTGCCTGCCTTGCTATCATTTTTAATTAATGAAGGCAGAAATGCCTGCAGATACGGAATCAGAGAGAATGCCCTCCCCATCTTCGTACTGTATTTCCTTTAGGGGAAAAAAAATGGCAGGGAAAAAATCGTGATCAGCAAAGATTGTAATCGTACAATAGATCCAGGTGATTAACCACGACATTTCATAATTTTCCGAGGCGTTGTGGACCACGGGGACGAGGGGGTTACATCTCAGGATTGGTCTACAATTTATGTAAAACATTTTAGCGCACCGGAAAATATACAGCAGAGAAAATCCAATTCCAGATGATTCAAAAGGCACAAAGACAATGGAAGAAAAGGACCAAGTTCAGCTCATTTAAATGTTGTTAATTGTTCATTCCCATAGTGAGACGGTTTCTTCTACAAATGAGAGAACAAACCCTTTAACATTTTTTTTTATTAGCACCATGCCAGGACTGAAGTGAACCCAAATAATCTTAATCACTGAATAGTACTTGCTGTTTTATGGCTTTTTAAAGAAAGCAGGAGAAGAAAAAGAAGAAAAGCCGCAGATAATGCCATACTGGCACAAAGAGCTGGAGCCGAGGTTGGAAGTCACTGCAATCTGCGCCCAGACCTCTTGGAGGTCTCGAGCACCGCTAGAGACCAGCAAATGGGAAAAAAACCCCACACGTCTTTCGGGGGGAACAAAGTTTCATTTATTGCTCACCGGTGAGGGCTGCAAGGGGGTGGCTGTACCTCCAGCTACAGTTTCGCATTATGCTCTAGGTGTCCACCACTTCATTTATTTATTTTCCTGGGCGTTTACACAAACAACGTCTCATGATGCAGCAAATAGTTACATTAGAGCCGCAGCTCTGACTACATTTTCAGCTCTTGAGAGCAGCCGGCATTGGCAGGGGAGGTCGGAGGCTCTGGCAAGCTGCCCCTGCTCCTTGAAGCCGTGCCTCGCATGACTATATAAGGCGAGAGGAGGAAGAAGAAGGGGCACGAGAAGGAGAAATGTTGCACATATAAATATGAAAATTCATCAGAGGCAGGAACCCGTCTACATCCAGTTTGCCACGGGCGGTGGGGATGGCCGGCTGGGGTCGCAGCCCCGGCTGCCAGCCTGAGGCGCCCGGCCGCAGGCTCCCTGCACAACGCCAACGCTTTGCATCTCTCCCCGGCCCCCGCGTCGCAGCAGCGGACCCCTCCCTCCCCTGTTCGGCTGCCTCCCTCTGTCTTGGGCTGGGGGTACTAAAGCAAAACAAGGCGGTCGTGGAGGTTAAGGACCCTCTTCCTAGCTCGGTGACGGTGCCCCTACATCTATCCCATCTGTGGGCTTGCGTTCCCCGCAAAACGTGAATAATTCCCCTTCCCTCCTGGTTGCCTGTGCCTTTTCTGTCTCGGTTTAGCCTCTGCAGAGCAGGAACAGCAGCAGCACACAGCCTGGTTCAGGCGGCACTGCTTTCCCCATCACCAGCAACGGTAACAAATAAATACGAGCAAGGTAAAGCAGTTTTTCTAAGGAAAACACAAAACCCCTCAGACGTAGTTGGAAAGCACAGAGAAAAATAAACTCGGCTTTGCAATTCCTTGCCCTCACACCTCCTGCCTGGGCTCCAGGAGGAATTCCTGGGTCCCAGCCCCGCTCTTGGACCAGCTGAGGACGCAGCCCTGCTGGGACACGAGCAGGGGATGAGACTTCTGCTGGGGGCCAGCCGCGGGCTGGGACTGTCCCTGCCATGGCACGTCAGCTACTGAGGAGACCCGGAAAATACCAACATTTAATTTTTCCTGCTCTCTTCCTGGAGCACACTGCCGTTTGGTGTGGCCTGAGGTCTTCCCTACCACGGCCTTTGCTGGACTAACAGCAACCTGGCTGGACTCAAGCACTGGATGTGTGAAGAAAAGAGCGTCCATTTCCCTAGCAGGAACGATGCTAGAAGCGAGGAACACGATCGCAGCCATATTCTCCCCGCAATGCTGCTAGGGTAAGTATCCCTGCGTATTTAGGCTATAGCAGAGGTCAAGGCTGTAGCTCTTCTATAAGGACCTGCCCATCTCGTTTAATTTTCCATACTTCAGTTTCTACCACTCCCCTGTAAAATGGAAATATATTCAATATTTGCAAATCATCGGGCTCTCAAAGGAATTACTGTCATTAATAGCTCCATACATCACGGACAAAACATTTGTTTTTGTCATTAGAAGAGACAGTCTCCGCAAGCCGAAACGCAACATCTCTGTTGTCTGCCTGACAACAGTGTTTTTGCCCTGATCCAATGCACGCCGAGGGAAACGGGAGTCTTTCAGTACGTTTCAATGGACTTTGGAACAGGCCCCTCATGCAATATGCATTTAGTCGTACAGTGCTGACAGAAAAGGATCCTGAATGAGACAAAATATCTAATCAACTGCATTTACCCCATGCTTCAGTCACCCACCTGCACCAGGATTATATTTGATAGCATGCAAACTGTACCAGAGTTTTCTCTATAGCATCAATCATGATATTATGCTGCCGTATTTTGCATTGGTTAGAGAAGCAATTTATAATTTGAGATGACTTCAAGTTAGGAAGCAACTGATTACAGAACAAGAACTTTGTAACTCCACAGAATTATAAACCCACGACTTAAGTGAATCATGTGCAAATTTAAATTGTGCATCGTTAAAATGGCTGCCATAACCCACTCTGGAGGTAGTAAAATACGCTAGTGAGAGTTGTGGTGGATCCTGAAATCTTTATGAATGAAAATGTCATCTTAAGTACATCCGCAGTCCCATTACTTGCAAGTGGAAAGGTGCTATTTAAAAATCTCAAAATACTTCAGTCATATGGGGGAGGTCTTTTTTTTAAGGTGAAACACAGATCCGACAACAAAGCAGAACTGGAAGTATTTGGGAGAGCTACTAGCTGGTGATTTTCCAGGCAGAAGTTACATACCCCTGATGCTAAAACCAGCATGATTTGGGGAAATTTTTGCCTGGTGGGTGTCAAACTTAAGCGGTTGTCGTGCTCCTGTTTCTATTCAACATTTTCTGTAATGACCTTGGAAGAGAGTATGTTTATTAAATTTGCGGACAGCACAGAGCTGGGGGAGACCGCCAGTACGTTAAGGGCAGAATCAGCCTTCAAAATTATCTGGATAAATTGAGAAATTGTCTGAAATAACTGGATGAAATCCAATAGGGATATAAGTACAAGATATTGGACATAGGCAGGAATATTCAAAAGCATAAATAAACCCCAGGCTGATTAGGAGCTCTGCAGAAAAGGACCCTGCAGGCAGAGTGGATAACAAGCTGAACGCGAGTCAATAATACAATGCTGGGGTGGACAAGCCTGGTGGGACAGAGACTGCCGGGCACACAGAGGAGTATTTCTGCCCTCCTCCTAACTGGTGAGGATTCAGCTGCACCACTAGATCTAGCTTGAGGCGCTGAGCTTGCAGAAAGGTGGAGACCCTCCAGAGGAGCTCAGAAAGGGTGTTCACATCCTGGGAAAATTATGTACAAGGAAAGCTGGAAGTAATTGGAGTTGTTTAGCCTGCCAAGGATAAAAAGGTGCGTTGGGGGATATGCAATCACCTTTTTCAGATAAACACAAGATTTCTGGAAAACAAATGCAAAGTAATAAGTTCAAATTTTAGCAAAGACTTGGTGCCACCATTCAGGTTGGGGAAATTCATTCTCCCCTGAACCAAAGGTTGGCTGTCTTTGCTTGTTGGACTTTTTTTTCCAGAAATTAAATACTGAAAAGCCAAGATTGTGACAAACTACAGAGTAATACCGCTTCCATCTCAAGACAGAGGGGTCTAGTGCCTGTGTTTTCACTGTGACTTCAGTACCCTGAGTTTAGATCCTTATGTGCCTCCTACAATTCCCATGTCTGGCCTTGGTCAAGCCACCCTAGTTATAACCACATCTTGTGTGTGAGCGCCAGAGCCCATCATGCTCCAGAGGCACTCCCAAACAGTGCCTCAGCCCCCTCTTCCAGCATTGCCATCCACACCCTCCCGCCAAACACAGCCCTCAGTGGAGACGGACATTTCTGGAGGGTGACGAAACCCACCAGGATCTCGGCTGGGATAACTTGCCTCCTGCAAGGGTCTGTCTCCTTGCTCCTGAGCTGAGCCTAGACTATTGCCTCAAACCGACGCCTGATTTCTGGAGAGCTGCGGTAAGGTGTGGTGATCTCCTCCCTGGGTGATTCATTTTCCCTCATGTAAATCGGGGTAATTCCTATTTTACAGGTGCTGCATCGCTGCTCGCAAAGTGCTCGAAAAGCGTGGCAAAAGCAGCCGGAGAGCCATCTTCCAACCAAAAAGCTGTGTTTCCTGTTGGTTAGAGCATGTTCTGGCACTTGGGAGTTGATTTTATTTCCTCCTATGCCACTAACTCTACAGATGATCTTGAGCATCTTCCCTGCCCATTTCCCTCAGCCATAGAGGAGGCATAACACCACCAGACCAGCGCTAGAAGAGCCTAGTGTGAAATGTATCCTGCAAGCGCAGAGCGTTACCGTTCTTCATCAGTAATTATCCTCATTTACTGGCAGATCACCTCAGCATTTCTGCTTCCTTCTCTGGAGGGTAAAACCCTACTTGCAAACATATACAAAGCAATGAAGGTTTTATTTTCTCTGGCATGTTCAGACAGTAACCTAGATTTTAATGTAATGGACAAATCCTTCAGGGATGCTACTTCCAGGAGGGTAGAGAGTGCTTGACTCTCCCTTTATTTCTAAAGAAAACGTGCGCTACCCCAATATTAGGCCTTTGCGTATATTGGTACTGCAGATATAAAGTACAAAATGGTAAATTCCTGATACATACAGCCAAGTATCCAAGAACTGTACTCATGTTTCCCTGTTCCACGAGTACTTTAATGGCTTTGGGGGCCAAATTAATGTGAGATCTGTTTTTTCTCAAGGCATCACCATCACCTCAGAAGCAAAATACCATGAGGAGATCATAAATGTGTCCTTGAGGTGTAAAAGAAAGGCAATGAAAAATATGAGCACAAATAACACTGGCTTAGGCTCCACACCCTGAATATTAATATTTTTCCAAAATAGCGTCTTCCTTTTAAGCTTAAGGATATATTGCTTTATAGATAACTGTTAACCTGACACCAACTGATAAAAGCAATCATAACTTGGGGGATATTCTCTTCCAGAGAATGTTTAAATAATAACAATAATAATAAACAGAAATCATTGGGAGTTTTCCCAGGGGAAATCCTACCACTTTGGCAGGTAGTTGGCTTCACATTCAGGTTCTGCACCCGAATTTTGCAGGCATGCTGAGACCCAGCAGCTCTGCCATCAGGAGCCAGAGGCCGTGCCCCCCCCCCCTGCAGTAGCCGCAACTGAGTTGGAGCTCAGGTTCTCCAAGCCAAAAAACTCCGAGTCAATAGTGTCGGCACACTCTGGCGTTTCCCGGCTCGGAGAGTTATTGCTCCCTCCCAGACCAAAGCCCGAACGAGAGGCAGCTTATCGGCAGTGCGAGAGATTGACCGTCAGGGCTCCAGCCCTGAGCAAACATGGTGCGTGACTGCTGGATGTCTGTCACCTCTGTGCTGTCCTAGAAGTCAAGAGGGCTCAAATCACTTGATCCAAAGACTCTGGCTCTAAGAGTCAGAAAATAAACCGGGCTGACTTCCCCTCTTTTGCTGAGCTGTTGTGTTAGAACGGTTAAAAGTGGGAGCTTCAGAAAATTACAGACAGAGATTTTCCCCTTTTAAAATATACCCTGCTTGGGGTAGTTTTTATTATTTTTTTTTTCACACATGACACAGAACTTTGTTAGGAGCGTGTTATTTGGCTGCAAAGTCAAGCATTTGAAAGCCCAGCATGCCAAAATTCAAACTGCCCATGCAACTCAATCCACCTCCCTTTGTGCCTGTGCATTACCATGCAAGCTTTTATGGTCATCATAGGGTTGCAGAAGGGGAAGTATCAGACTGGCTTAATGACAAATTAATCATCATTATCATAATAGGCCCCATCCATAACACACACACACATTCCAAATTATACCGAGGACTGCACTCGTCGAGCAGTCACTGTTCCTGACTTATTTTATGCATGAGCCCTGGCATGAAGAGAGCAAGGAGCATAAAGCGCAAAATCCTGAGCCAAATCCTAAAGACCAGCTCCTGCAAACTCCACGTTGACGGGAGCATTGCCTGCTCCAGCAGTTCGGGATTTCTACAGGCAGTTTCTCCCCGAGGGAGGTAAAAAAAAAAAGCACATTGAATTCTATGGCCAGATTTACATCTGTGTCAGTATAAATGGAGCCGGTAACTAGCTAGCCCGGCAGAGGCTGGGGGAGCTCTCTGCAGTCAAGTACGCAAAGGGAGTGGAGGAAAGGCACCGTACTTTTTTTTCCCCTTTCTCACAGAATGAAAAAAGCCTGGCCTAGCTCCCTGTGCCAGAGCCTGCCTCGAGTTTCTATGTCTCCCTACCATTCATTAGTGATTACATGCCCCCTGAACACCTGCGAGAGCAGCTCATAAAGCACGCATTCATGGGTCCTGGCAGCACCAGCATGGGAACTGCAGGCTACAGGGCGACAGTCATTGTATCTCCAGATAAAAACATTCTCTTACCGAGGCCTCTGAAAATAGAAGCTGGCTGCAATTTCAGTTCGGCACCACAGGGTATTTAAAAAAATAAAGAAAGAAGGGTTACTTCACCTCGGTCCCTTTTAAAGTCAGTTAAGTGCATGGCTGCGGTGCTGTCGGGAGCCCTCTGTACAGCAGCAGCCTCTGCTATACAGCAGGGGGAAATCACAGGGCTCCGAAACTGTTTGCTCGCTGGAGCATCTGGCAACGGTGCCATTTCTTCCCTTGCACAGCCGTCCCCTGAAAGCTGCTCCTGCTCACTGCAGTTTTGACAGGGGCTACTGTGTCGGGGTGGTCAGCAATGCAAGGTGAAAAAGAAAGGCACTGGCTTCATTAGTCCCCCTGGAAATACCAAAAACTTAATAAAAAGATCATTAAACAAAAAAAAAGCACCTACAACACTTAAATAAATGCATGCCTAGGCGGTAGAAATACTGGCAGTGAAATGTTAGATTGCAATGGTGCCTCACACAGATCCATGTTTCTGGGAAGGGCACACTGAGATGGGTCACAGCGGCTGTGGGTAGGCTGCTGTCAGAGACTGGCTCAAAACGTGCACCCGGGTGTGGACTGTGGGTCGGCGAGATGCTGCTGGCACTTACAAGTGCTCACTGCCTGCCTCCAGCAGGTCCGTGTCCCACCTGCCCCATGCAGACACCACGTGTTGGTGATACAGGGAAAGTTATTGCCACAGGGACATGTCGCCATGGGGAGAGGGAGCCCTATATTTCAATAGCTGAGATGCCATAAAGGAGCCTAATTTTGAGGAATTGATGAGCACACTTCTAAAAGCAGGTCTCGTTTGTGCCTCAGCTTTGGGACTCCAGAAAGCGGGAGAGCAAAATGAAGGACCTACCTTTGAAAAAACTTCAGGCCTCAGTGACACAGCACAAGGTCAGAGAGGATGCCTGCTGGCGCAGAGATCTGCGACAAACGCATGGACCCTGACCACTGGGACATGCTTCTGTTCGATACTGTCATCTCCCAGGAGAGGTTTGGGGTGGTGGCTGTAGGGCTGCAAGCGCTCTAAGTGCGGGTGAAGGCACTTCTATCTGCCACGCAGGGATCTTAACACAGTGTGCTACGGAGCGTGTACACACGATCCAGCCCCAGAGTTCAAACTCTGTATGAAAAGTTCCTGCTTAGTTTCCTACACTGGCACCCCGAAGAGCAATGAAGATGAAAAATGCTTCACTGCAGTCTTTGCCATTAGCAATACCGAGCTGCTCGCTGCTCCAATTCGTAGAGGGCAAAGCACTGTAGAAATTGAGAGAGAAGCTCTTCGGAAATACATTTATTTGCTGCTGACATACAGCAAAATCTGGGGAGATGGGGAGGTTGCCAGAAGGGTTTGTGGCATCGCTCAAAGCTACAAAAAGAGCAGCAGAAGCAGCGAGAGCCTGCAAGAGACACCTGGAGCCTCGCTGCAGTCAGTAGGACGGACCTGGGGTCTTGCATAATGGGAATGGCACTCGTTGCTTACACCAGAGCATCGCACTGCAATACACAAGGGAGATGACTAAATAAAGATGACAACATCTTTTGGGTGGGAAGGTGCCTCTACTTGGCTATCCAGCCTAAGGCCTCTGTGTGGTGGCAGGGCTTACTAAATCGTCTCCTGCCCAGGTAAACCCTAAAACTGCCATAGTTCTGAGCCCAATTCACACATACTCAGAGCCTCCTTGTTTATTAACGTGTATCCTCCCCACCCACCACAAAGATGCCACCTGTACAAAATTCAGTGCCAAAAACCAGGGAGATACAGTCAAGAAGTCCTTGTATGCCGAGACCCAGGCTGATGGTAGATGTCTTAACATTTATGATTCTTGAGGACACATTGAAAACAACTGCATTTTTAAAAAATCTGTTTGAAGATTTGCTTGACACTGATTTCCCAAGCAGCCACGCTGGGGTTCACCTCATCTAATTTTTATTCACCTAAAAAGTTCAATGTCTAGTCTGAAGTAGCTATTTAAACTCCCTCTTTAGTCAGTGGAGAGGCATCGCTACCTCCAGAGGGTTATTCCTCCCATCCTAAGACCTCCTTACCACAGGATTATAGCAGGCAGCAGCAAACAGTTACGCAGTGGAAACAAGTCAAGACCATAACAGTTGAATGACCATTCGAGAGGAGCACCAGAGGGATCTCTAATGGTTGCACAAGGGCAGAAAGCTAATTTTGCACCTCAAAAGGGAGAGGAAAAAAGCTCTGGCAACATCTTGCTGGAGCAGTGACTAGTGGAAAGCAAGCCATCCAAATTAAGTCACCCGTACCTTTCCAGAAGCAAACGCGCTGAGCTCGGCACAGCCGCTAAGGAGCTGCTGTCGGAGTCAGGGCGATGCTGCTGTGCAAGGCGCCTGCCCTCTGCCCACGCAGCCGCTTTGTGGGCCACCCATGGGCGAACTGGGGCCAATCCATCCGCACAAGGCTGCTGCACGCCACGGGGCTGGCACGCTCCACATTTGGGAGCCCACGGGCTCTGATGGGCATGCTCCCGCCCAGTGCCACCCTCCCGGGCTGGCTGCATAGCAAGAAACACCGGCCTTTGGGGTCACCTTAGGTTCAACACTGCCCTTTGGTTCCCAAGGGCTGCTTTTGACCGTTTGGATTGTCCCTGTTTGCACCATGACTTTTAGGACTTCAGGAAGAAACATCGCATGAATAGGAAGCTGTAGGAGGATGCCAGGCACAGTGGCCTGTATTTCAGAGCAGGATCCTGAGGTTCTTTTGCAGAGGGGGAGGAGGAATCCGGGAGCTACGGCCACAAGGCTGGAGACATATCTCCAAGATCAGTAGATCATATTCTACATCCTGAGCTGTCTCAAAATTCTGCCATTTTAATTCACTTGCCATTCAAGAAAGTGAAGAAAATAACATCTTCTTTCAAAGAAGGAAAAAAGGAAAGGAAAATATGCAGCAAACTCTCCTGTGTGTGTTTTTGACTTAGTAATATCTGTAGCCAATTTTCCCAAGAGACACAAACAAACACATGCCGAACCAGAATATCAATGAGGTCTTTTTTAGAGCAGGCACATTAAAATGCAAAACAGGAGATAATGAGATAAAGCAGCAAGTTACAGGTTTCTTAATTCCAGATTTTTAAAGCCCATGAAGTAGCTTTAGGAAGAGAACTGGGTTAAACCTAGTGGAGGGCTTGGCTGGGGGGCAGCCTCCTCAAGCTTGTGAGGCTGAATGAATGAATGACTACGGGTAGAAAAGAGGGGCAGAGAGAGAGGAGGGGATACCAGGGACCCCGAGAGATGGAGGTAAGAGCATTTCTTAGCTATGAGGATGAATCCTCCTCTAAGGGATGCCATTCTGCACCTGCACGCCCTAGATTTGGAGGGGCAGATCCTGACACACGTCCACCAGCAGCACAGGGACCTGGGAAAGGAGAGAAGAAGCCGGGAGAGCAGAGATGGCTTGGTGCCCAGCCGTGCACAGCTCTGGCTTGGAGCAATGCTGCTCATGGCAGAGCCAGCAGCCAAACCCTCACATCCCGCATCTCCCCGTGATGCTTCAGCCTCAGACCGCTGGTTCCTCGCTGTTAGAGCAGTTTAACACAAACCGTGACACAGAGACACTAAAAAGCCTATGTCTCTACATCTGCACTGCTGGCGTAGGAGAGGACGTAAGCTCTGTCCCCCGAGAAGGGCGTCGGAGCATCCTCCCGCACGTATATGCCAGGGACGGTGGGCGAATCTGGGCTCCGGGGCAGGCCTGCATTCAGCTGCTAGCGTAGCTGCAGCCTCGGAGGCTTTTCTGGACTCAACGTAGCCACGCTGAGAGGCAGAAAGGTGGTTTTGTTTCTCTTTTCAGAGCTCCATCCCCGCTGAATAACAACTACATTTTTTCCCATACGTCTGCCTGCCTGTGCTCCCGCAGCCCTGTAGGTGACACTGTAAAATTCAGGGTCACTTTGAGGAGGTGACATTTCGGATACTGGTGCCAAAAAGATCATGAAAGGAAAATTGAAAGAAGAATGAATGAGAGGAAATGGAGAGAGGGGGAAAGTATAAGAAAGAGCCATTATTTAACCAGACCTGGCCAAGGGTAAAGGTTTTAATTCTTTCCAAGTGCCATATGTGGTTGCCTGTGGGGGAAAGGCAAAGCCATATTTATCTGACTGAACCAATAATTCATATCTGTTTCAGAAGCCGACTTTGGTGGATTGTAGATCTACAGCTGTTCCTAGTCTAGGTCCAGACTTTCCCGGTGGGAATCACTGTAGCAACACGTCTGACTTATAGGATTCATATGGAGGGGGATAGGAGACCCAGAACTGTAAATTCAAACCGTGTGTACATTACTTCTATGTATTCAATTCAAAAGCATTTAGGGCTTCTCAAAACAGTCCTTTCACTACAGGAAAACTCCCCCACACTCACAATTTAAAGGAAACAGATCTTTCATGTTTACCCTTCCTGTTTCTTGTAGGAGGTCTTGAAATAAAGGTAAGAATGCAAAGCCGTTTTATATTTTTCCAATAAAATTCAGAGCAGTCGCCCTGGTGCGGAGTGTATGTGTGTGCATGCGTGTGTGTAGGGGGATGGTGGATGTGTTACATGCTGCTGGGGAAAAATCACAATGTAGTGATTAAACAGAGAAGGCTCAAGAAATACTTTGACTTCCCTCATTTTGCTAAACACCCTTTCAAGATTATATTTCTTCTCAAATTTTTTTTTCCAACACACACGTCCCTCGCAGCTTACACACAATCCAAGAGTGACAAGAGTATTCGTTAGGGACTCAGTTCACCATTAAAGTTAATGGAGCTCTAATATCTTTTGCCAGCTGAAGGTTTGGCATATTCTTTTACCTGGATTGGTTAAGGAAGACCCATGTTTCTCTCTGGGGATGCTCAGAAGACCACCAGATCCCGTGTAACTGATGGTCACACGGAGCTGACCAGGTCTCCGCCACCCATTGCTTCTTGGCAAACTGATCCAGGACAAGGGGAGGCACCAACCCAAACACAGAGACAGGGAAAAGAGATGCTCATCCAAACCCCATCAAGCTGACTGTCCTCAGGCCAGCTCAGAAAATTTCAAGGACCATGCACTAAGGAAGAGCATATTTCCCTCCCCGCATCTGCAGCTGAATCCATGGCAGAGCCCTACAATCCCTAACTAGAGACGCCACCGCCCATGGAGAAAAAAACAGTTCTGCCAAAGGGCCAAAGTACAAGTCTGGCTTAAAACTGACTTCTGGAGCAGTTTTTCTGTCTTTATTCATTATAGCAGCAAACTAGGTGCCTCACAGCTACTGTAGGAGTCTGAATTAGGCAGCATGGATAGAGTCTTCCAGTGCCTGGCTTAAACACCCATTCAGCCATGCTGTGCGTGGTTACACAGCGGCTGTGTTTGCCCCGAGGGGTGGTGGCTTTTCTCCTTGCCGAGGTGAGGAAACATTTCGCCCTCTCCTTGCTTCAAATGGGCACTGGGAAGCTAATTGATTTAGTTTTGTTTTCTACAACATACTCGGGGATCCTGTGTTGAAAGGTGCAGGAGGAGAGCCGCTGTTATTGCTGTTAGCAGCAGTACACAAGTGGCGGGTTGCCTTGTACTGCTGTGTATCCTGTGCATTTGATCTCATTTTTATTTGCTTTATGTCTTCTTGCTTGTTTCATGTATTATGTATGATTGCCATGTTCATGGTCTCATTTCTCGCTATGCCAAGGAAAATAAAGAATTTTGAACTCTGAGTTAATATGTGCTCTGTGTGTGAGAAAATAATCACTGCTGTGCTGTTCACCAGGCCAGATTCTCAACGTGACAGAAATCTCCCCAAACCAGGGATGCCTTGTTCCTTTCTACCAGTGGAGGCTTCAGCCTATCTTCTCATTCACTCCTGCCCTTCCCCTTGCTGAATCATCCTGCCTGCGGGCGATCCCCCCACTTCGCTATATACCAAGTAAACGTAAGATTAAAAAGAATGCAGACAACTCCACAGATATCACAATGCAAATTTAAAGTTAGACACCTTGCACACTACAGAACACCAGACAGAAATGATTTTTCCCCTTCTCCTAACACATGAGCTGCTGGGACTTTTTTCCCCACCGCACTCTGGAGCACAGAGACTGGCGGGAGGTAGGACAAGTTAGTACCTGGGAGCACCCTGCAGCATTAAGGGCAGACTCTCAACTGCTATTGCAGAGGGCTATGCTCATGCCTTTAGCACAGTTGCATTTGGAGGCAGGAGTCATTTTCCTGGCAGATGATGAGATGAGACAGGCACTTCTAGCAAAGCAAGAGGTAAGGACTGAGATCTTCACAGCATGAGAGGGAGAGAGATGCTAGATGGGCCAGGGCTGCTGTGTGCCTTGCGATAAGGATTCCCAGGCTGAGCTCACTATGGAGGTTAAAAAAAAAATAAATAGGGGGGGGAGCTGAGACACTTACACAGAAAGTTATATTTACAGCACTGTTCAGACAGGTAGGAGAGAGGCAAGACAGTAACTGTCAAGGGTGAGGTTAATGTTAGGGGAGTTTTTAAACCTGAAGGTAACTTAACTGCATTGCGGTTTTGATCTAGATGTCAAATCTCTGCTTCCTGTAATACTGGTTGCCTGCAGTCTTTGGCCTGGAGAAGCATGGGGCTTACTTGAAACCATATGACAGCGCTGTTGTACTCCTGGAACCAAATGTTTAAAAATGTAACGTAGCGGGGATAATACAGATGGATTTTAACAGAGGCATGGAACTTACATAGCTGCAACATACTCATTATCAGCCCAAACCTTCACTCTTGGCCGAGTGGTACCGACTTCAGCAATTCAAAGGAATACCCGGGCATGCAGGGCTTGGAAGGACTTACAAGATTTTAGCTGCAACAGTCGTAGCTATGGATGAACATTTTCTTTCACTGCTCCTACCCCCTCCCCTTGAAAATACCAATGAAGAGCTGTTGCTCAGTACTAATAACTTTTCCTTTGCATGTCATCAAGGGCAGGGGGGAGTGTCAGTGGGACTGCTCAGATGCTTGGACTTAGATGAATGCTGGGCCACATCCCTAGGCGAGGAGCAATGCAGGACTCTCCCTTGATGCTCGGTAGAGCCAAAAATCTGATGGTACTGTTGGCCTGGGAGGGGAAGGGTGGATGATGGTAGAGAAAGAGGGGAAATAGTTTTAACTACGTTTTTGGCCCAGCACTCCTCCAAGAGACATGTCCCATTACATTTTATAAAAGAGGTTTTCATCGAGAATACAGTCATTTAAAGCCCTGTTTTCAAAGCCTTTCTCAGTCTTTATTGGTAAATTGAATCTGACAGAAAACTGCTTCTTTTTGAATTTCCCTGGCTGAGGTGTCATGTTGTGCTGCGTGATAGATGGGACGGGGAATGACAAGTCGTGGCAATTCCTAGATCAGTGCTGGCTGATTCCAAAGGAGGCAGCTCTCTGCATGAGTAGGGTTTTGCTGTGTGTCGTTGGAAGGCTGGATTAAGAAAAACTAAACCAAGTCAGAGTTCTTAATAGTAGTACTTAGCACCGAAATCAAGCTGCAGGTCTTGGTGGGCCACGCACGCTGAATGGTATCTTTGTCCCCATGCAAGGTTCCTGCAGTTGGCTCTGATCACAGACTGATACCCAGACATTAAAGGAGAGATTTTCCTGCCTGCTCCGGCTCCTATAGCTCGGCTGACTGCTAGACAATCTCCTAAGATCAAATCATCCATCTCTCGCATGATGCAGCAAAGAGTGGTGCCAGAGGTATGAGCTAAAGAAGGATCTAATCTCCCCAGCCAGTATTTTGCACCATTCTGGAGGCATATCTGAGAACACTTCTTTGAGAATATGCGCCCATCTCAAGAATTACAAGCAA
>NW_008824036.1:1232257-1239209 GCF_000699105.1 Pygoscelis adeliae | reverse complement strand
CAACACCCTCTTTCCTTCTATCCACCTTTCAGCTTGGACTCTGGTAGGGCCGGGTTTCCGTACAAGCACTAGCACCGGTGGATTACATGTGACTTACACATCACCTGAGCCATGAGCAGGGAACCACCCATCTAAACATTTAGACGGTGCCCTGCCCTCTGCACAGAAACCCTCAATAGCTTCCAGCAGATACATCTTTCCATCATTCCCTCTCTGTTTTTCTGTGTTCAACATTAATCTTTGCTAAATATATTCTAGCAACATTTTATTTACTTTGGGTCTAGAGCTTGGAGACCTCTCAGGGTCTCCTCCTTCTCTAGCAATTTTACAAATAAACCCCTGGCAGAGAGTTAGGAAAACATGTTTGTGTTCTTCATATTGGAGGTGATTCCCTTCAGATCCTGGGCTGTGCATATGCTCCCCGTCATACAGATCACAGGGGGATCTGCTCCGAGTATCTCGACAATTGCCGCTGGTGTCAGCCCTCCCTGTGGGAGCTCTGAGTGGCTTGTGAAAACAGGGCACAACGCAGTGAGTTCAATGAGACGACAGTTGTACCACCTCGAATAGGAAAGGTGTCCAGATGTGCACCCTCTGTTAAAGACGCCTCCCTGAGCTCCTCCAAATGCAAATGTCACTGGAGTGAATTTGCTCTCTGCGGTGCTGCGGTTGCAGAGACTTGCAAGCACCTTCGCGTACTACTCAGCAGGATTCCTGGATAGCCTACCTCAGTTTCCACCTTGGCACTACACCAGTACCGCCCATGAGAAAGCCCCTGGAGATTGGTGGCTGCGAAGTGCTAAATAATATTTCTATAGAGTAGGGAATCAAATCACATCACACGGCATCTCATGTTGAACCCAGTGAGGGCCCCCCTGAGGTCCCCATGCAGTGTTTCAGACTGGTCCCTCCGGATACGGGGCATACTGGACCTGTCAAGGACCAGCCCAGACTGCACTCCTGGGTACTGACCTCCAGCGCAGCAGCTCACACCCAGGCTGGGCCAGCACAGCATTAATATCATCTGCTTTCTGGTTTGTAGGGACCCCCTCCTCACTTCTTCCAGGTCTGCTGCCAGAAAAGGAAGCTGCAGAGCGCAGCAGAGGATCCGGCCCGGAGTGCCTACAGTCTGCTAGGAACCGTGCCGCAAATTAAAAAAAAGGGGATTAAATGGTTTCCTTTCCCTTGCCGGGCTCAGCTATTCCCCACCCCCCGCCAGGACTGTCCCTGGAAGTGGTTTTTGCCTTCGCCTTTTCTCAGGTGATGGGGGAGGGATCCGGCGGTGGACCCAGAGGCCCCAAACCCTTCGCTGACTTTGCTGCCTGAAGCACAGACCTCTTAGAAAACACAGATGAAAGGGAAGCTGGGGGAGGGCTTCAGACTGGGAGAAACAACCCTCGTGGCAGGTCCTTTGGCAGGGGTCAGGCTGCAGGACACAGAGGAGATATATTAAAAGGGGAAACTGGAGGAATCTAAATAATCAGGCTCCCCACCGGATAATGCCTTGACAAGAGGAGATGCTGCGAGAGCCAACGAAAACTGACTCGCACAGAGGGGCAGAAAAGTAAAACGCCTTCTCTGAGGGGATGGGGCTGGCAATGGAGCGGCAGACCTGGGAGGCAAGGGGGAAGGGCTGAAATCTGGAAGGAAATTAAATAATAGCCTGAAATTCCCAGGTGAGGAACAATGGAATTAAAAACAGAAAGGCCCCCGAGAGATAAACAAATCAGGACTGGGAGGTGAAGCACAGAGAGCGAGACCTGGGGGCTGCGGGGCAGCCCACAGCATTGGCCAAATTCTGCGCCCCTTCCCCATACTGCAATCACGCCCGGGTACACCACGCAGAGCTGGGGCACGGTCCTGCCAGGCACCCTACTACATGGAGGGAGAGATGCTAGGTGCCTACCCTGAAAGTCCTTATAACCTGAACCGGCAAAGCCACGTGAAACATACCAGTTATCCCCATTTTACAGTTGCAGAGCTGAGGCACAGAGAGATTAAACCTAATTCTCATACACTGTGAGGCTCTTTTACCCTATGGCGTTCTTCTAAAAGGACTTTTAAGACGGTGTAAAATGTCCCTTCATGCTGCTTTCACTGGGGGCTCAGACACACAATCAAACCTCGCTGTTATCACACCAGCCTGAGTGCCTGTACGGCTATTTCATGCGCCTCAGCTGAGTTGCAGCAACAGTTAAGCCGTAAATATGGAAATGGTGCTTATGAGTCCCGAGTAAAAGCGTAAATGCTGTTTTTGTGCGCAGACCTATGGGGAGTTTGCAGCAAGATAAGGAATTATGTCTATGCTTGGGAATCTCAAGAAAAAGCCCTGAACATGCAGGCCATTCAAGAGGCATATTTCATGGAATATCCATTAGGAAACAAGTTGGGAAACAGAGATCAGTGGAACAGCTTAGATAAACTTCTGACATAGGTGTTATAAACTGATGGAGCTACATTGACTGCAACAGATGTGCTTTGATTGAGGACATGGTCCTTAGGGGGTGGGAAATTATTCACTTGGAACCAAACCACAGATTTTTTTTTGCAATTCTGTTGTGTTTTAAAAATTCATGGACAAGCCCTGAAAGCACTTTACCAATAAGCATTAATATTCCCAGAGGAGAACCTGAGGCTTAGGGAGCGGGACTGACTGCACCACGAAGTGACATGATGCAAGAACAAGGCAAAGAACCCGAAGAGTTTCCAGCGTCTCCTTGTTCTCGGTACCCACAATATCCATACAGTGCCCCAGTGGACTCTACCCAAGGAACCTCACCGCGTTAATACAGAGACCTCTTTGGGAACTCTGCCCTACAAGTGGAATAAATCACTGGGGCTTCCTGCCCCACATTCCTCAGAAAGCAGAGATGCAGATCTGAATTTTTGACTTCAACTGCTCCCTAATATTTAATCATCTTTCTTCCTGAAAGGGAGCAGGGCTGTCCGCAAACCCCTGCATTCTTCTAATGCTAGTCCAGTTTGTGTTCAAAAGCCTTTTCTATTTCCTTTTCCAGTGCCACATGCTGCTGTGTCAACATAATACAGGGTCTTCCTAAACAAAGGAATGTGTGTCTAGGAACCATCCACAGAGAATGATAGCCAGAACCCTGCCAGCAGAAAAAAAGGAGGTCCCACACTGCTTTTTACAGCACAGCTTAAAAAGGAAGAGTAGCACAGAGAGACAGAGCAATTCACGTGTCCCCTATTCAGTAGGTAGCACCAGTATATAACCCTAGGTAACTGTAGCCAAAACCGTATCCCATTAAGTTCTGGGGTCTTAAGAGCTTTCACTGCTTAAAGCCAGTCCTTCCTCTCTGGATCAAGGTGAAACAAAAGATACGGTTTACAGCTGCTGACATGGCTCAGATACAGGATGGATGCATGACTGGGAAAGTCCGACACCCCAGAGGTGCTTCCATGGGGGAGCCTAAGGATTGTCTCTGTGATGTGCAGCACTGCAATAGTCATAGGGGAGTTAGTTTTCTTCCTTCTCTCTGCTCATCAGAAACAAATGAGCTGATGAAGGTGTGCATGTCATTAATAGGATGGGCTGGCATTTATACTGTGCTCATCAACCACCGCAATAAAGACCCACCCTTGAGTCAAGAGACCCCGTTCCAGTCCCAGCTCCACTACGAATTTGCCATTTCATCTTGGCCTAGTCCTTTCCTCTGTCTTGTTGACTTAACTCAAGCTGGTTATGAGGCTGCAGCCAAAAAGGTTTTCATCAGAAAATATGGTTCAGAGGGGAACATATGACCTGCAGCTGAGCTCTGTTGGGGTGTGAGACCATTGGATTACACAGTGGCATGCCAGACCTCATTGTTACCGCGTAGGAGATATTCAGAGGACTGCCAAGGAACTGCAGGAAGCATATGCATTTGTTTAACATGGTGGTAGCACTAGAAGGAAGCTCAGGAAACATCAAGCCCCATTGCAAGAGATACCGCCCTTGAAAGCTCAGGTGGAAGTACGAAAATGACCCAATCTGAGCCAGGATGGAGTTTTTCTCCAGATGCAGAGTAGGTGCCCTGTGGCACATTGTAAAGGAAATGTGAAGTCAAAGTCAGCATCCCTGGTAACTGAATAACCTCTTATCTTTTATGCCTTGCCTATCACTATAAGATCTAAGACGAGCAGAAGGGAGAGGATGTGCCTTCTACCCAGGAGCACAGCCAGTATTCTTTCTCTCTGTTTTTTTTAGAGGTTTTTAGAGTTTCTATAGTCCTTTTTATTTAAATTTAGGTCCAGTGTGATTTCTTTTAAATAACGTACATGACCTCTGCACTCCTTGAATCTTAGTGCTATTTGCATCTGTCATGAGAGCAAGGGAAGCCTCTATCCTGTTCAGATCTGCCAGACTTTCCTTCCGAGGACTTGGCCACTTCATTTAGAAGAAATCCTAAATATTTGTTTTAATTGCGAAATGGATTCTCATAAACCAGCAGGCCTGTGTGCTATCAGGCTTTGGATTGCATCAACCCTGGCATGTGGGCTCATAAGGCAGATGGTCAGGGAAAAGCACCTTGGCACAGTCTTCACTGGCATCTTTTAGACAAAGGGCTGCACCAGGGACTTTGCTGCCATCGCAGCGCAGAGAATTTTATCTTTCATCGCAGATTTTAAAATGCTGGATCCAGCAGGGTGCTAAGCTTCTGTCAGTCTCTGTCAGCCCTTCACTCCCAATGTCTTTCTCCCCACAGTCTGGCTGGTGGGGGAGTGAGGTCTCTTGGCAAAAGCCGGAGCCATGGTTCTGTTTTCAGAGCTGCCTGCACGGCCGTAGGCAAAGCATCATCTCTGTCTGTACCCCCCACCCTTTTTCTGTCTCCCTTTCCTAGAGGTTTTGACTGGCTCCATCTAGAGAGTGGCCAAGCCCACCCTTAAAAGCATAAGATTTTCACAAGTACTTCGCTCTGGCTGAATCTGATCCCAAATTCCGTATCTCTAAAGATTCCCATCCCGGTCTGCTGAGGTTTTTTGCTGGGGACAGTGACACTCTTCATCAGTCGGGCAGCTCTGCTCCTTTGGGGAAAGGGAATGTGCACCCAGTAATTACAGATGTTTTCCTCGCCCTTAAACTGGCAGAAATGAGCTTCTGCCATTTTGCATGTGAAGCAGTGGCCTCACATGGAGACAGAGGAACGCAGAAGAGGGTTTTACTTGCAAACTGGATGAGAAACACTGATGAAGGTTGACTTTCTGTGTGGCACAGGCTGAAGAACCTGTGCATAGTTTTGCGGATGAAAATTTTGTCTCCATTTAAAGTCGTTGAGGGATGAGGACTGCAGAGTTATGTTGAGAATAAAGTAGATTTCTGTGGGTGCGGACAATATTCCTCCCTGTCTTTCCTAACAGTTGTTCAGATGAACTTCAATCTAAAATGACATGAGAAACCTTTTTATGCCTCCTTATGTCTAGCATGGCCAATTTAGCCCATTTTAGAAGATCCAGCACAGGCAATGTCACAAACACAGGCTATTAAAATGCTAGCATTTGAAGTATTAATTTAGCCCGGCACATTAAGTCCACAGATCTTTCTGCCAATTATTTTAGATAATTGTAACTATCACCACAAACAGTTTGAGATGTACAGGATCTGCAATTATCTGTGTGTCCCCCCCCACACTGTAAATGAAAGGGATAAGAAGTAAAACCGTCAGGGAACAACTTAAAGCTTCTCTTTGCTGGGGGAAAATCTGAACTATTCCTTCGACAGCTTCAAAAAATTGATTGTCTAAGGAAAAAGGGGATGGACAGTGGCAAATTTATTTGGAAACAGACTGAAAAAGGGGCCCTAGAAACTGGAGAAAGTGCTGATGGAGAAAATCTGAAGAATGAAAAAAAAAAAAAGGAAATCAGGGGAACACGAAAAACTGTAGAAATAATTAAGTGAAGAACAGACCCTACCCAGGAAAGCCCAGGTGTTTATCGTATTATAAAACAGCAGAGATGTTTCCTTTGCTTACCTGGGTTCCCACCAGCAAGCTTGGATAAGAAAAACCATATTAGAAGTGACAGAGAAAAGCTAGATAGAAAAAAGCCACCTCTCAGTCCCCAGAACCCCTTTCCAGTCCTATTGAGCCAGCAAAACAGCCAACACAGCATCCCGGTCACAAGCAAGCACAGAAGGTGGACGGCTCACCTGGCAAGTAAGGACCCGGGGAGGCTGTGGCTATCACAGCACCCTGCAGACAAGGAAAGCTGCCACAGACTCACAACTCCTGACCTGCCCCATCCCCACATTGCTCCCTGCCAGGGCTCCCTCCTGCACCCCGGAGCAGAAACCCCACTCAGCTGCAGTACAGGTGAAGACCACGTCTACCTCCTCCCAGGAAAAGATAATACTGCAATCAGAAATGCTGTTGCAGGATGAAGCATAAAGCAGGGACATGGACAGTTTAGCTACATTAGCTACAGAGAGGGAAAAACCTTTGGGAAAGAGGGGCTGGCATGGGGGGGTGTAGGGAGGGGTGTCGAGAGGACAGGGAGGGTGCTGCTGTACCCCTCAAAACCAGCAACAGACTGAGCGGGCTTCTGAGAAGCCTGCCGTGGTTTCAGCCTTACTCACACTCCACACTTGGGCTTTTGCTGCTCGGTAGGGACCCAGGGGCAGGATGCAGGGGGCATCAAGCATCCCGCTCTCGGCGGCTGGCCACCATTCCACCCGTGGCAAGGGACATCGCCCCAGATTGCGGCACCCGAGGAGGAGAAATGCTGAGCACATCCAGCAGGGAAAGCCACTAGAGGGCCCCTGGGCCAGCAGAATGCGATTAACCTGGGGTTTGGGAGCCGGCCAAGGCATCAGGGTTAAACGCCCTTAATTTTTTTGCAGAGACAGACAGGTGACCTTTCGGTGAGCACAAAGATACAGGGTTCGGCCCCGGCCCTTCCAGCGGCACTGCCATCGCTGCGTGACCCTGCCGCACTCCCACTGTGTCTGGGCCCGTAC
>NW_008824036.1:1224984-1232172 GCF_000699105.1 Pygoscelis adeliae | reverse complement strand
AAGCACTCCTTGCAGAGGCTCCTGTGCTGCTCTGGAGGTCTTCCATCTAGCCCCACATCAAACTGAGCCTATTTAACATCTAATAAGTCAAGCACAGCCTGGAGAAGTCTAATTTTCAAGCCAGAGTAGCATCTTGCACCCATTTGAAATGTCCATTTGGAAATTCAGTGTGAATAACACAAACATAAGACAGATGCTGCCACTTACCCAAATGTCTTGGAGGAACAAATGGGAACCGAATTTGAAAGCAAATGAAGCAACCAGATTGTAGCTCTTAAGTGGACTATGTACTATAGCAAGTGAAAAACTTGGCAGGAAGGAACTGAATGTTCACCGCTTTGCTTGATCTACATAAACCATAAATGCACGTGTATTTGTTAGCTCTAAATCTGAAGACATAATCAAAAGCAGGTGACCGGGGCAGGAGAAAACCCCTTTCTTTGGACCACAGTTTGTGCCTCCAGGAGGACAGCTTGCCGCAGAAAGCCAGAGTCCGACACAACCTGAGGGGTCGTGCTGGACCACCACGGGTCCGGGGAAAGCAGTGGCAGCTGTTTCGGTACGTGCAGCAGCAGCAGCAGGTGCGCGGGGAAGGCGTCGGGCACAACAGACGTGTTTTCACCACCGCTGCCTCCTACATCACAACCCCGCTCGGAGATACTCCACGCAGGAGCAACACCGACATTTGCCGAGGCGGCAAAAGTAGCACCGCGGACGCTTAAGGTTCGGCTGCGCGGGAAGCAAATGAGCTAGAAATGGGACCGACCGAAAACGCTGGTTTTGTATGAGAGTTATCAGCCACCCAGACACTGAGCATTCACTCCGAGAGCACATTTAGTGCAGCTGGCATTGTGTCAGACTAGACTTGCTTCGTGCAGGAAATACTGAGCACTTGGACGCTCTGAGCGAGGGCTGGGAAAGCGTCCAAGATTATGCTTCACATCTGCTCCTGCGAAGCCAGTGCAAGCCCTGTTTTAGCATGTAGTGTAAACAACAGCATCACTAGTGAAACACAAGCACAAGCAAACGTGCGTATGCTATGGGGGCCATCTTGAGCCCAGCACCCTCAGAAACGGAGAGGTGCCTTGTCTGGCAACAGCCGGGGAGGAGAAAACACCTCCTGCGCTGGGCTGCGGAGCAGTTCTGCAGGTGAAGGTTTACCGAGGGGGATAAAACGAACTGAGCCCTGACAAAGGCACTAGTTGTTGGGATCGTGCTCGCGCACAGCCCCTGGCCCTCATGCACATGCAGGTTGGATCTGTGCCCCTTCTCTGCTAAAAAAGCCCCCTGCAGAGGTTAGCTCCCCACCTCCACCTTGCTGTGCGGGCAGAGGGCTATTGCCCGTGCCAGCAGTGGAGTCCCCCAGCCCTTCCCTGCTCCCTGAACGAGGGGACGCAGCATTTCGGCTCCTGCACAGGGCCGGCGCCTCAGCAGAAGAGCTCTGGTTATTCCCTGCGTGCACTGCAGCAAAGATGGAGGCAGTACATGCTACCCGGTGACTCGAGAAAAGTCAAAGCTGTGCTTCATAAAATGGCAGTGTTTGAACTGTCACGATTCAGGCCGACTGGCCACAGCAAACTGCTACGATATAGGTCAGACAGGGAAAGGTGCGGCTTTGAAGTTCGAATGTAATGTTTTGTCAGGAATTTAAAGTCATGACATCAATCCCCTGATGAAATGCTGGAATTCTGACCAGTTTTGCCTATAGCATATCCAGCATCTTACATCTTGCACATTCCTAAAAAACATCTTCTCTTCCAGCAATCAGAATTTATTCTTTAAAAAAAAAAAAAAAGTCATTGATGCACAATTCCAGCCACCCTTGCAGCCATCTCCTGGCTTTCCTTTGCTTTTCCTCCTCACCTCCATAGAGCACAAGCCCATTAAATGCTTCCATTCCTATTTCTGGCACCAATAAATCTAAATTTTCAAGCTTGGCAAACCCAGCTAAACAACTGGCATAGAGATAAATGATTCCTCTAAGATAATGTACAATTCTCATTACCCGAGGACTTTTTTTTCCAATCCCCCCAAATACTGGTTTTAAAGTCCCAGAAAACCACGGCTTTCTCCCCAAGAAATAAAGGTACCAGTTTAATATAACGGAGTGTTCCCTGCAGTGCGGTGACGGATTCTTAGTCCTTGCCATAGAAAATGACTTGTGATATGGCAGCTCTCATCCAAACTGGGAGAAAATTGTGAGTTTGAAAAATGCAGCCTCCCAAAACAGCCTACAGAAGAAAATCTTTGAAATGAGACTTAGCAGCCAGCACACCCTCTAACAATCTAATAAATAGCATTCAGCTCAAACTCTCCAACACTGCAAGGGAACAGGAGAACAAAGGGATTTGAAGCATGGATTAGATCATTCCAAATGGTCTCAACATTGGTGGTTTGGGGGTTTTCCCCCCCCCCCCCCCCCCCGGCCTTGTGGCAAAGGCTGGATTTGAACCTTTCAGGACAATGTTTTGACACAAATATTTAAGCTATTTAAAATAAGTAATAACCTTCAGTTCCCTTCAAGAGTATTATATTAAAAACAGAGAATGGGATTAAAACAGATTAGCTTCCGACGTTTCTTAATGTGGCAAACAGCATCAATCAGATCATATCAATGAAAGCTGACAGCTCAGGGAAATCCAGAGGAACAGATTCTCTTAGAAAAATGAGATATTTGATCAATTTTTTTAAATTCTTTTTTCTAAGCTGTTAGAAACTGCATTGACTTCATAAAAATGTAATGACAGCTCAGCCTTTGCTTAGCATAACAACCTGAAAGTGCATGAGAACACTGAATTAACACAACCTGGTAACGCTGCGTGCAATATATAAGTAAATGCTATCGTCAATTTACTGTCCAAATACTATTGCCCATCGATTTTCTACTTGGTGAAATAAGTGAAATGCCTTGCTCACAATCCAAACCCTGATCTCGCAGGTTAATGCCTGGAGACATACTGGTGCACAGCTCTAGTGAAATCCATCAAGCCGCAAGGTATGAACTGAAAGAGGAGTCCCAAGGCAACGATGCCAGTATGAGCGCCAACGTTGAAGTTTGCCGAAATTCCCTTTCACCTGTCTTTCACACTACCCGCAGCCAATCCCACTGCTTTTCTCAGCTATCCTGTTGCCCGTCCCCCGTTGGATGCGTCTGTTAGCGCTTAACAGTCCATCCCAGGAAGAGCTGGGTAAGCACAGGGATGGGTTTTTCTTATGGATATTTGTGGGACTTCTTTTATCAATTAAGTTGTTTCAGGCAGACTTCCAGCCAGTTTAGTTTCTCTTCCTCACGTGTTGGTGTCATCTATGCGCACCGATACAGTTGCTAATAAAGGAAGAGTTTCAGACTTGTGTGTTATTTGTAAATTAGCCACCACAATTTTGCACACAGGCAGCACATGCCTTTAGCCCACGAGGAACAACGCAAGAGAGTATCTGGCGACTAGTGAGGATCGGTGAAAATGCAGCAGCGTGGCAGTGCCACTGTCACGCAAGGGACCTATGTCATATTTGTGCTGCAGATAAAGCCAAGCGACAACTCGCTAGTGCAATCAAATCAAGCATGACTGTAGCAGAGCCCAGTGCTTATAATGGCATATCAGTGCACTCCGTGGGAACCAGAGATCCAAATCCCTTTGCATTCACTTGGCATAGTCTTTGAGAAATCTCTTCCCAACTGTTTTTAAATAAATCCTGTTAAATTCTGCAGTGAATTGTCCTTATCTCTCCACACCTGTGTGCCAGCCCTGTTTTCTTCTACCTTTGTTCCCCATGCCTGGACAAAGGAGAGCGTACCCGTGTGTGTCAGTGTGTATGTGTATCTGAGATGAACTAAAGAGACAATTATCTTCAGCTGAAAATAAACATCATGAAACTATAGATGCCTAATTTTTGCACCTGGAAGATCCTCTTACAGCTATTCACTACTAATCACTCTTAGCTAATAAATGAATAGAATAACTAATGTGATTAGAGTAATTTGCCTATTCATCAGGAATATTAAATGAATTGAATATTTTGTATTTGACTAGTCTCTCAGCATTTCCCTGATACTGTAATTAGCCCTATGTCTATTCCTCTGGCAAAACCACCACGTGGCCTTCAGGACATAAGGACGCTTTGGTTCATTCTGCATTGCTGGACAGATGGACAGCATGTTTTATAGACGTACCTTTCATACTAGACTTACGTAGGATAAACTGCCTCCCGTCCCACCAGAAAAGGCACTGAACTCGTGATGGAAGGAAGTCAGGGCAGAAAAGAAGGAAAACTCTTATGAGCAAGTAAGCATCCAAAGAGACAGCCATTCCTGTTTACCTTGGAGGTTACCCTAAGGGGTGGCAATGCACCAGGGAGGTGGTGGTGACAGAGAAGCTGGTTCTCTGCTGTCACGAACATTGGTTAGGAAGGTGTCCAGGAAATTCTTGGCCACCGCGACTCTCTCCCTTATTTTCTAGCTGCGAACATGGCAGCTCTCAAAAGACATCTAGGTGAACTCCTAGACAGGTAATAGTCCTGTTAATACATGCCAAGAGGGTGGCTGTTATACTTTAATCTCGCAGAGGAATCAGGCTGAAGTTGAACTATGCAAATGATAACATAAAATAACCAGTGGGTAGGTATTCAAATAAGGATTTCAGATATATACATAAAGGAAAAAGATCATTTGAATCTGGGATACAATTTTCCAAATCCATACAAGATTCTCTGAGAGGAGACAGGAAAGATTTAGAAAAATAATGCTGGTCCTTGTCCGTTTCTAGAAAATAATTGGGATACATAGAACAATACAGAAACGATGCATTAATAAAATTGCCAAAGATGATCTGTCACTTCCGCTTGGTAAGAAGCCAAAGCATTTTATAAAATGCATTTGCACTTAACCAGAATGATATCATAATCTTCCTTAGTCATATCTTTTCATGCCTTCCTGATACTCCACAAAGCAGACATCAAGGTTTTCAGGAGACATCCTCAAAATGCTGCATTAAAATTAAAAAGGGAAGAGGCTGCATCTAAAAGCTGCACAAACAGAATCACCTTCAGCAAAACCTTGAGCATGAAATACATGGCACAGTGCATGTTCGTAGCAGGAAAGGAAATTAAGAGGAGAAAACAATGAACAATTGAAGGTTTCAGGGTTCTCTGGTCTGGATAGATCTAAAATCAAGATGTCACTGTGGTCTCTTTTGGGGTCTCTTGCCGTCTTTGATTGGAGTGATGCAGATGTGACAGTTTTACTCTTTGAGAAGGGACCGGGGCATAATTAGGGTTTCGTTTGGGTTTCACCTCCCCTCCTTTAACAGCTGTTTACACTGACCTCACGCAATTCCAAGTCCCTTCTTTTTGTTCATTTGTCTCTATTTGTTTCTGGTTTGGGGTTGTGGGGGGTTTTGTTTTGATTTGTTTTGCAGGGTTTTTTTTTAGATAGCTGCAGAGAAAAGCACAGACCTGGAGAACTTCAAATGTTAATCCCACTGCCGTTCTGCTAAGGCATCAGCCTTGATCCTTATTAATTATGTCTAGCTAAATCTATACCTTAGCTCCCAGATGTCCACATGCTGAAGCAAGATCTAGATTCCTGTTTTAGAGATGAGGTATTGTGTATCACAAAGCTACCTGGAGAACGTCCTTCGAGGTAGAGATGAGGCAAAGTCTCTTCTAA
This sequence comes from Pygoscelis adeliae, assembly GCF_000699105.1. Taxonomy (NCBI): domain Eukaryota; kingdom Metazoa; phylum Chordata; class Aves; order Sphenisciformes; family Spheniscidae; genus Pygoscelis; species Pygoscelis adeliae. The sequence continues at coordinate 1,226,507 of NW_008824036.1, read as the reverse complement.
ATTCTCTTTCATCTAACGTTACACAACAAAATATGTTCTTTCTCAGCTACCCACAGCTCCTCACCATTATTTAGCTTTCTGCTTAGACCTGGAGTTTTCACTGTGACCTCAAATCAGTTTCACAGATTTACTTAGGTGTTTATAACCTCTCTTCCCCCCCCCTCCCAGATTTCTTCTTTCAGATTGCTTTCAGACTGCAAAGTGTAAAACACTTTGATTCCTAGATTGTTGTGGGAAAATGTTATATGAATGAATAAGTTATAATAATAATAATAATGCATTACAGTGATAATGATGGATGTGTTTTAAACAAAGCCTCTGGCTGCCAGTGTGGAGGAGCTATGGAAAAATCAAAGATAATCTTGCATGAGAAGAATTGTAATGAGAACGACCTGGAATATGTTATCTCTCTGAATTGCTCCTATCTGCTCGCCCAGGAACAGGATTGTCCCAGTTTGACTTGAAGAGTGTGTCAGGTCTCAAGCTAAATTTAGGACCAGGTGCTTGGCTGGTGTCAGCTGGTGCGACTCCACTGACAGAAAGGGAGCTGTGTGAATTCATTCTGGGTTCGTTTCTATTACAGTGGGGCTTAGTACATCGGTCCCAGCGTGGAGGAGGACCCCGTTGTGCTCAGCACCGTACAGGCACACACAGCCCGTTTCATCCTCAAAGCCCTTGCGATCTAAATAGATGAAAGCGAAGAGAAATAGAAAAGACTCGCCCCAGCCACCCTACAGGTCAATGCCAGAGCCGGGAAGAGCTACCACACTTTCTGACCGTCGCGCCAGTGTCCCATCCACCGCACCATGCTGTCTCCCGTAGAAACCTGCTCTGACAATCGTGTTTTACTGCTAGGTAAAGGCAGGTTGAGCTGTAGTTCAATACAGCTTATTTTCTATAGACAAAACGTGGACATTAGGTCAAACTCATTGCCTGCAGAACGGAACAGATTAAATCAAGAGGATTCTTAGGATTACTATAACAAAAACTACTAGTTTTCATGAAGAATGAGATTTTTATAATGGGGGCCTCATGAATTATCCTAGTGTCACACATACTTTTCAGTTTTATTCCATCAGCTGTTTACCAAAAGATCATCTCTAATGTAAGTACAAATTTGGATGGAATTATACCCACCATGTCTTTAGGTATGTGCATCTGTATGGTGGTTAAGTACTAGCTCCTCAGTCACGGGGAATTTGGAAGTACAAAGGACACACTGAGTCCAATACAGAAACAGGACAACGATCTTTTCTACTCCAGCTTCAATCCTGAGGGCTGCCAGACCTATTGATACTAAAAAGCTGAGAAATAGCCTTTATAAAATATAAGGCAGAATACTGTACAGGGTGCCTGTGTTCAAATTTCAGAATTATCATGGGATCTGGGTGACTGCAAAGCAAAACCTCTTCAGCAACAGAAGATGTAAGCTAAAAGATACAAAGCAGCAGAGCCCTGCAAACTCCCTAAATGCTTCGGAGGCTTCGTGAGACTTCCTTCCCACCAGAAACCCCCAGCCTGCC
>NW_008824036.1:1215090-1224868 GCF_000699105.1 Pygoscelis adeliae | reverse complement strand
GGGGGGGAGAGGGGGGTGCTTAATAATGCCACTGATTTGAACCTGTGCTGAGCCAACATCCCGATTTCATCTGCTATCTAAATCTCTCCACCCGCAGGATAGCTTCTAGGACCCTGAGAAAGTAATCTCATGATTTATTAGGTTTTATAACAATGGCAATAAGCAAGGCAGCTTTTTAAGCAGCTAACTGAATTGTGATGTGGGGTTGTTGGGTTTTTTTCACAGCACAATGTGGATCTATTTAGCCTTATAGCTTGAATTTCAGCCTTTCTTTGCCCATGAGAAAGCCTGGTAAATGGTATTTGTGCTAGAAGCTATAGGGGAGAATATCTTTTAATTAACCGGGAGGGCGGCTCAGGGAAGATCTAGCACTGTCTCTTAGCTGAGTTTCCAGCTTCATTGTGAGAAAAACATATACAAATTAAGGTAGAGCAGTAATTGCAAAGCAAATTCCCCATGACTCAGATTCCTCTCCCCCGATTTAACTGGGCTCGTACAGTAGCTGGGATGACTCCAGCGCGGTGCAGATTTGCAGACACGGGCACTGCCCCTCACCCTGGCCCATTTCACCTGGGGTGCACTGGGAATGGGGGCACCTTGCTCTGCACTCCCTAGCGCCCGATGCTCAGATGATGTAAATCTGAGTGGTTTCACCGAGATCAGGGAAGCAGCGCTACTTAAAGGCAGAGGAAGACGGTCTCTTTATTTTCAAGGCAAGACAATCCAAACCTCTCATTCCGCTGCTGGTAGAGAAATATTTTTCCTAAGAACGTACCGAGTTCCTCTGTCCAGAAAGCACAAACTCAGCACAGAGCCTGCCCTACCTGCATCATCAGCGTTGCTGGGTTTGGCATGGGTTCCTGCAGAACAGAGGCTCGGGTGGTCATGCTGACCACGTCTCCACCCCGACTCCTTTGCCACCGGCTAGCCAATTTCACCAAAGGCAGAGCCGTCTCAACAGGAGTTACATCCCCATGACATTCATAACTGTAGGCAGGTCAGAGCAGAGGCAAACCCTCTGATACACCTTATGAAAGGCCAGAGAACCTACAGCAGAGAGCACTTCACAAAATAGCACTGCCACTGCGAAAGCCTTAGTGGGAACTCTCACCTTCTTAAAGACTGAGCGAAGCAAAAACGAGGCACAACTCCAACAGAAACCAAACTCCATTAGCGCCAGGACTCAGGGAATGGATACGCATGCTTCCAGCATGGACGTTAGGGATGGAGCTGAGCCCAAAGCCTGTATACCGATACCCCCACTACTTCAGTTCATTTAGTTCTGGACCACAACCAGGTCCATCCCTCCTGTGGCCCCGTCTAGCTCTCCATATTGCACTGTGTTATTCCTCGCCAAGTCTCACAGTGTTTTACTGGACAAGGCATGCAAGTTAAATTTACATTTTATTTGAACAATGTTTCATCTTATTCCTGCGTGTCTCTGCTGGTGATGAGGCAGTAAGAAGCTGATGAAATTTATTTCTGCTCTTTCTGCCATGCTGTATAAATAAAGGAAAAGAAATAAAATACTTCTCCAACAGGAAGTGTGAATGCTTTAATGCTTTGTTTAAATATGCAGTTGAGAGACTGTATTTATCACACAGCATCTGGATGCGTCTACAGCTGAAATTTGCTCTCTAAAATTAAAAGATCTCATTTACATGCATTTTATACCTGTGTCACACCACTGAACTCAGTGGATTTACTCTTGAATCTACGCTGGGTAAGAATCACGCCCAAAGCTTCGCGGAAATAGCATAGCCCACTGTATGCATGTTTCTCAGGTGCTGCGAATTCTAGCTGGCAGGCTGCATTTCCCAAGAATAATTGGTGTATACATACACCACGTGAGATTTATATTCCCTGCATCTTTGGCTATATACAATATGATTTAAATGGCACAGGCACTAGAGAAAGTGGACAGTAAACCGTACAGTATTTGAAAATAAACATAAAGCAAAATGGTTTGACATCCTATTTCACTTAAAATGTAAATGGTGAGCATTCAGAGCATGATTTACAACCTTTTTAAAAGCACAAATGTTTTTCTTTTCGGCCCCCTAACTCAGATGCCACAAATCAGGAGAAATCTTTGCAGCATCAGGAAATCCCCCTTGCTGGTTTTCTGCTGTCTTTTTGTTGCTATCCAAAGAAATGGACATGGATCCCCCGGCTCAGTTTTCTTGACTTTTTTCCCCCCTGGTGTTTTGAATTGAAATTTGGCTGTATTGTGAACTTTATGCTGTAGGCTCACGGACAGAGAGAGAGAAGGGAGAGGAAGGAAATATAATGTGTGAGCCTGTTGCTCATCAGCTCACTATTGCAGCCTCTTGCCCAGGATTAACACCTTTTCACACCCATAAACCTGGCTGTATCACTGCTCTCATCGCGAGGGCAGCGTGGGCTAACACTGTGAGACATCTCTCACTTCACTGACTCCTGCTGCTGCCTGGAGCCATTGACCCGGGACACCGTCTCCAGATGCGCTCACTAGCTCTAGGCCCATCACTTTTTGGTGTCCAGCTTAACCTGCCTCTGCCTTATTTTCCGAGGACCTGCAGCCTGCCAGGGAAACGGCATCGCTCTGCTCCAGTACCGTTCCTACAACACCTTTCCAAGCCACCTTCCTCCTCCTCACCCACCACTAGCACAGGACAAGTGATTGCAGGAGACAAACCCCCTACAGACACCCAGCAGGGCTGCACTGGCTCTCCTCCCAGCAAAGCACAGGGCAGATGCCTGAGGGGTTTTTCAGGACCCAGCCCCTCAGCTGCACCGGTGCAAGGACTGACCAGGGTTCAGACTCCGACACACAGAAACAAATGCATCGACAGTGTGCTTTGCTCCAGACTGCAGCACACGTGACAGTCGTTGTCTACCAACTACCTGCCCCTAAAAAGGCACGAGTCCGTGAAACTAGATCCCCACGCAGCCTTCCTGCATGGAGAGGAGGAGGAGACAGCCCCACCAAAGTGGTCCTTGTGCAACAGCCCTTGCAGCTCTGCGCCGAGAGCACGTTCGGTCTCTAATCACAGCATTGGGGCTACATCAAAGGGACGACCCAAACACACTTCTCAGCACCTACTCTCCCCTTTCCAAGGCACCAGGGAAGCAGGACACTGGTTTGAACAGCTCAAAGGCTGTTCTGGCTGCAGGTGTGGGTCACGGAGGACTTTGCATGGCCTGAGCATAGGAAGGCAAACCCTGGAGCTGCTGCCCTCCTCCCTCCGCTACAGCAGCGCAGTGGCAGGAAAAGCAAGCCCTGAGTTTTCAGCTGAAACATCCAGCCTTTAAATCTTTAATAACCTTTCTTTTCTTTACTCAGAGCACAGAAGTATGAGCGCACATCTTAAGAGATCAAACCGAATCCTTAATTTAACCAGCTATTAATAAGGGTTAAATCTGCAGGCTGCAACGGCCCCTTTGCCCGTCTCTCCCTCGTCTGCACACACACAATCAATGGAGCGGGAAGCCTGAAGGGCGTCCATTTTGAAAAGCCGTAATGAATCATTTTTCCTTAGCAAATCTGGCAAACTTCAATCCTGGTTCCTGCAGCCTCCCTTTCACATGTCCAAGCCCTCTGTGACACATCAAATTTAATGAGACTGCACAGACCTCAAATAAGGCACTGTAGCACTGCTGGGATACTTTATTAAGGAGGATCAGACAGAATGTGTTTGCTGTTTAAGAGCCTTTAAAGGCAAATTACACTTCTTTTTGGGGGGATGAGAGGGGGGACCGGGGGAAGCCTCCCATTTTTGTTCGGTCTCTCGCCCTTCTCAAATAGTTATTCTGCAGGCCAATTCAAACAGAGCATTAAGGTTTCTGCAAACAGGGAAAGCAGCAAAATTGGCAGCGAGGGCTGAGAGACCAGCAACGCTCTATTGAAGGTTGCGGGGTAGGACGCAGACAAAGAAACGTGTTATTTTACAAAATAATAATAATAATAATCTGCCTCCGACAAGCTGTGCAAGGGAACACCCCACCCTGCTAGCAGGTGCTGCCCCTGCTAGGTCCGGGGAAAGGCCAAGTTAACCCTCTCTGGAAAGATGGATGATGTGAGATATGTGCTGAGCTATCCTTGGGGGAACCCTGGGGCAGCCATTCCAGGGAAGAAAGGGGAGAATCAAATATTATTTTTATTGTAATATCTATGTAAATAAATATAAGCACCAGAGCAAGGCAGAGTTCAATTCTGCACGCTCAAGGGTTTTGGGGAAGGGAGGCTGTTTGGTTTTGCTTGATTTGCTTGAGGGGAAGTAAATGTGGATGCTGCAAGAGGTACGAGATGAAATCCTAGATGACTTCAAGGGTTTTTTACAACCATAGCCAGCTAAGGGTATGTCTTTGTAGACTCTTTTGCTTGGAAAACCCCATTCTGCATCAGGATGCAATGCTGTAACTTTTGTTGGAGAGTACAACACTCTCATGGCATAGCAGCCTCCTGCTTAATTCAGAGCATCTCTTTTGAGATCATCATGTTCAGCTTCTCTGTGTCCACCTCTGGCCACGTCCAGCTCTAAAAAGAGACCACAGGCCATCAGTACAAGAAGCTCCTACGAGCAGGAGCACAGACTGGCCGTTTCAGCACACGCTAGCTGATGGAGATGTTTGAAACCCGAATGAAATATGCAAAGAAATAGAGGAAAGCGAATCTTGACGAAAACAATTTCTTTAAGCGAGTGTCCAGGCTGCGGGACAAGGCAGCACCTGACAGGGCTACAGAAAGCCAAAAGGTCTATCTTAGCCTATGGATTCCAACCTAATTGGGTTTTATAGGGAGATATAAAAATTGGACTAGCTTTCAGAGAGCTCTCAAGGGTATTTTGTTAAAAGCAAAGTGAACATAGTTAGGAAATTCCATGTACCAAACCTGGCTCCCTGGCTTCATACTCTACTATCTCAGAAACCAGAGTCGCTGGAGTTAGAGGGAGTTATAGGTTAACACGTCCAGGCAACTGGGGGCTCAGAAAGGCTGGGGCACTGGGTTGGAAGCGTAACGCAGCAGGACTGCTTGGTCCTGCCAGGCTCAGCTTGCCTGTTTTCTCCTAAGCAATGTGCCAGAGCATGCACAGTGACTGACCCTTACTCAGAGACAGCTGGAGATGTGGGAAGAATACACAGCTCAGGGGATGTGTATTCACTCTTAACATGTCTGTGCTAAAAGAAGAAAGTCTGTGTCTCAGGAGATTTTTATGCGAAGAGGAAAATGATAACATTTTTATTTTGCTGAAGTAAGGACCTAGCCTTCCAAAAAGTGCAATAAGAAGAAATGAAATCATTTATACATCAGAAATGCTTTGGTTGCAGAATAAAACCAGAGAAGTTTCCTGTGTCAGGACCACTTAGGCAGAATCTGTGAAAGGTCTGTGGGGGTGACTGGCTTCATTTAACTTTTATTCTTCATCTTTGGCAATCTAAGGAGGTTTTGGGGCTTTGCACAATGAATTCAAAGGTGATTTGGATCCAGGTTGCATTTTATCTGAACCACCTGCATTTGGAGTCACAGGAAGAGTGTGGTTAATGGATCAGTTTAATGGCATCAGTTCTGATCCATCTCTAATTAAGGGCTCTGCCAGGAATACAGTCAAGCAATTCTAATGGCCCAGAGGAAAAATTGTGAAGTCAAGTAATGAAATTTGCTTATTAGACAAAATGGGAAGAAAGAGTGCAGGGGCACAGAAATCAATATGGTAAGCAGGACAGTAACATTTAGAAAGCACTGCACATGGAAAAAGCATAGCTAATGAAGTTCACTGCTGAGAAGTGTAATAACGCTGATAACAAATCCTGCACTGATAACATCCTTGAAGATGTTCACCTGGAAAAGGTCCAGTTTATGTCAACTTCTAAACAATTTATTCCATGCTCCAGCTTACCCGGCTGGAGAATTTGATTGACTCTGACTTTTTGCGTCTCACAGTGCTTTTATAGACAACTCCTGCCACGTGTCCTTCTAGAGCGAGTTTCCTTCCAGCGGTGTGAATGGAGGAATATGCCTAGCATTTATAAACAGTATAGCAACATGACTCTCGAGGATGCTGGTGAAGATGGAGAAAGGCAGGGTCACACCTGAAGCCTGGAAACTAGTCAGACAGATGCTATGATGGCCCCCATTAGACCCCAATAGGTGTATGACACAAGTACCCCCGCAGAATTAATCACCTCTTTCCTCCAAGGACCTTTTAGATCTGTTCCCACCTTACCCATTAGTACAGAGAAGACACGTGTCAAAAAGCCAGAGAGAAACATTGAAATTGCCAAAAAATTAAAAAGTATTTATTCTGTGGTGATCTACAGAGTGCTGGGCAGGGAAATATTCATAGGTGGGATAGTTACAGCTCAAAAGCCTTCACTCGTAGGCTGGTAGGAAAGGAGGGGAGCAAAGCAGACCCTTGTCGGCAACCTCTTTTTTTTTTTTTTTTTTTTTTTTTAGAGGGAAAAAGTTAAGTCAAGTTTATAAGCTTTAGCTCTGGAGCAGAGCCTTTTGTGTCTCGCTAGCCCACATAATTGCGCTTCCCCCTCCTCTCACCCGGTGGCAAAGGAATGTAGGTGGAATGTCTTTACATAGAGACCAGCTCACGCAGGGACTACACAATAAGGGGAAGAAACAGGAGCCAATCTAAGTAAAGGATCAGGCAAGTACTGGAAGGAAAATAATATTGGGCTGTCTACTACCACATCTAACCCTGTGAAATGCCTCCATGAATCCCTTTCTTCCTTCTGTCTTAAAATGTCCTCTTTCTTCCCAGAGGTTCAAGGGACATATCTTGTTACAGTCTCCTTTTTAACACTTAACTTTTCCCCCTCTCTAATGCTACTTCTTTCATTCTGCTGCTGCATATATATTTACTGGCAATGGAAAAAATCAATAAAGGAGAAGGAAATGACTTGGCAGCCTTCCGAAGTGTTAAAATAATTCTCATCTAATTGAGCCCCATTGTTTTTAAACAATATTGCCAGCAGTGCAGCTAAGTAGCTTGGCCTCAATTTTCAAAAGCAACTAGTGATTTGGGGTGGTTCCGATTTTCTGGGTCACACTTGAAGTCTCCTTAAAGGGTCTGGTTTGGTGCACGCATTCGCACACTCACACGCGAGACGCGGAGCCCTCTGCATCGCATGCCTCCCTTCGTATTGGGAGCCTCCTGAATTCAGCTGTCCCTCTGAGATTTAGCCCTGGGAGCCCACAGCACGAGTCTAATTTGAGGGCATGTTTAAGTACAGCAGCCCTAGGTATGGCTGCACGTACCATAAAGTATCCTAGCTGGCTTTCACCAGAGAAAATTTGGAATGGTATTAGTAACAAACAGCTTGAACCAGGTGCATTCCAATCTGTCAATTCTTTGTGTAAATTATTGCTACTTAAATACAGACTTTCAGTCCCAACTGTAAAATATGCTGGTATGTGCTGTGCAAGAGCGTATACAGCTAATCCTTACACTGAACTGCTTACTGGGGCGGTTGTAATCTGGAAACTCTTCTGTGGGTAATTTTGATTTTTCCACATTTTGTTGATGTTAGTGTTCTTTAAAAATCAGAAGAAGGACGAGTCAGACATTGAGAATGCCTAAAGATTCTCTCTGTTCCCAGCACAAAATACTTCCTCCACAGCTCAAAATGGTTTCACTTTAATAAAACCTGAAGTGCTTCATTTTAATTTTGACTTTCTTTAAAAAAAAAAAAAAAAGTATTTTTATTATACAAAAATGGAAATGAAAAGTCATTTCCAAATGGAAAATTGAAGCGTTTAATTTTGAAGAGGAATGGAAGCATGTCTCAGCTTCACTGGAATGCTCCATCTTGATTTGAAACAGAGTAAATATTTTTTTCAAAACAAAGGCTTTTCTCAGGAAGGTAACAGCTTAAATGAAAAACATCCCATCATAGAAATTTCAGCAGCTCAACATTTAGAGACTAAGCGTTCTCTTTTCTGCTTCCACGCAGGGTGAAGAAGGACACTTCACTGCAATCTTGCAGAAGAGCACGATCCCGTTTCTCACACCTACGTTGCTGTCTGAGCAGAGTACAAGCCCCGATTTGAGCAGAGCAAATACCAGGCTATGCCTTTTGTCCAAGATGTCTCCCTCCAGCACCTAAGGAAAGAACTGCTAGTGTTGCCACTGCTATGCTTTTCTAAGTTAAACACCCGTTATCACCCTGGCACCCCGAGGTTGTACCTCATTTATACAACAAGTGACCAGTGCGTGTAGTGCCTGGATTTTTTACAGTTCTCTCATTTTCCTGAAATGTGTCTTCGACTGGACGGTGCCTGGGTGAGTCAAGATTTGTGTTGAAAAGAGCTGCACATGGAAAGACAAACTGCATGACCGCATCATTTGCAGCAGCACTTGCTGGTTTTGACTTAAATCTCTCTTGATCCTTGAGCTTTACTTCTGAGGGGCTCAGCTTGAGACACCGAGAGCTTGGTTTTCAGATTCTCTGCCCACTGTCTTCCCTGCCACCTCTAGCGTGTGCCCATTCTAGATAGCAGTCTAAAGCTAGACATCCCTTTTTAAAAACTTGGGCATAAGATCTCATCCCCTCCAAAAGCATTTTTATCAAAGATGCATCAACACAAGCACAATCAATCAGTAAATTATTCTGATACGCTGCAAAAAAAAATGCTCCTGAAGTACAGGTGTGTTCATGCTAAAGACGCCTCACCATGCTCCACAACCCAGCTGAGAGCAACCCTTCTCCTCTGACATCCCTCAGCCTGCAAGCATTATTTCTGCTGCTACCGAAGGGATAAATGTGAACAAACGTGCAGAAATGTGCACCTCTGTGCCTTCTGCTGCAGAGGTCCTGGGGAGCGGCCTCTCCCTCTCTCACCCTTAGAGGAATGAGCGTTCGGGTGGGAAACATCTGCCCTTCAGCTCACTCACGGGGGGTTTCTGGGTTTATTGGCAGGAGCGCAGATCCACATGGCACTCATAATGTAGCCCATTGTGCGTGTACAACCACAAATAGGTTAAATCAATAAAACAGAAAAACCTCAGTTCTTGTATCAAATACCATCCATATCTAATGCCTCCAGGATGCCTTCTGATCCCAGAAGGTCCTGCTCATTTGATGCCTTCGTTTCCTGGGTATCCCACAACACTTCCCAAAGGAAAGAGCCAAGATATTAACTTTCCTTTACAAAAACGGCTTGTGAGAATGTAAGGCCGGTGAAAAGTTTCAGCTTGACCAACCTCAGCATCTCCATTTGCCGTATGGCAGAGAGGCGAGTCCGGCGTGCTTCAGCCCTGACCTCATGGGAGCACCAGAGGGGTGGGGTGGGAACCCCGCGTCCCCCCTCCGATGGCACTGCCAAGACCCGATAAGGAGGTGAGGCTGCTGCGCTACATCACGCCGGCGACCCCATTGCCCTCAGATGGAAACTAAATTCATCTAAATTCTCCGCTGTGGAAACTACATCCATCATCTCTACGGCTCGTATAAAATGGGTGTATTTCCATCTAATTGAAAAGCAGCCTGATTCAGAGGAGGGAGCGGATTTAGACCATCTAGGGACCGGTGAAAGCCCTGTACTACCAGCTCTGGCCACAGTTACCCAGTACCCAGGTCAGCCTTTATTTCATGCAAGCTGGCACCAAGAGACTTAGCTGTATTTCAAATCAATACCAAAAGCCAGCATTTGGCAAAGGCCTTAGAGCAGAATAATGATGATGGGATTAGGAAAAAAGAATTCATAAAAACTAAATTAAAAATCACACCTCGCTTCACATTGGAAATTGCACTCTGTTTGGAGCAAGCCTCTTTAAATGCAGTCCAT
>NW_008824036.1:1192483-1214932 GCF_000699105.1 Pygoscelis adeliae | reverse complement strand
CTGAACTGGAGAGAGAAAACTATTGGCAGAGGGTGGCAAAGGCAATTCGTTTCACAGCTCCTCTCAAGTGATGTCTGATAAGGGATAGTCAACTGCCTAGAGATAATTTTTAATCTCCCCTCTCCCTCTCTCCCAAAACACATGTACAAGTTTTGAGTGATAGACAAAGGGAAACAAGTGCTGCTTTTTTTGTTTGTTTGTTTCTCTCCTTTCTCTTCATTTCCTCATCCCAGCAGAAAAAGGGGAAACGAAGGGGAGAGACACAACCTAGTTTGTACTGAAGGGGAAGCAATAACAGCCTTCCTATATGCAATAACAACCCCCACCAGCCCTAGATAGCCCCAAACTACCAGAAATAAAGACATCGGGAAATGCTTTTTTTTGCCCGCCCATCATAAAATGCAGTTTTCCTCCTCACAGATGTATAGTCGAGTAAAAGTAGGAGGGAAGATGACAAACTTCTGCACCTTCTGCTCTGACTGCAAACGCTCCCGAGCAAGAGACTCTCCTTTAATCCTAGTCTGTGCAGCATCGAGCAAACTTCAGGTATTCTCTAAAATAAAATAATAAAAAACTGCTGTCAACTATAATTCTTGCTTACTTCCCTCAGATTTAGGGCATTTGTTGTGAAGTATCTACGTCAAGGGTGAAAAGGGAGGGTTTATTCTGTGCTTACAGTTTGTATCACGGCTCTAGGGACTCTGCCATGGTCCATGGTCACGACTGCACCCGGTGCTGTACAGTGACAAACAAGCACTCCGCCATCCCGCAGGAGAGTTTCCCTGCAGGTGCTTAGGAGGAGACAGCCCTTGGGGCTATAGTCTGATTTGTATACTTGGCCTTTCAGGGCTTTACATAGGAATCATTCAAAAAGAAAGGACGGTGGGGTTCGTTTTCATTTTTCTTAGAAAGAACCGAAGCTAGGATGAGGCATTTCTAAAGGGGAAGGGGGCAGCGAGGGAGGCAGAAGCCCTCCTTGTGAAGCACTCAGGTGAAAAAAACCCGCTGCTGAGTTATTTGGCAATAGCTCTTCTCATCTGGGGGTATAAAAGACTCCAAAAAAAGACCACACAATAAAAAGGAAAGCCTGTCTGAAGTACCATGTTTTACACATTGTTAGACTGGAGCAATCTGTTCGAGTGAACCCTTTTAAAAGGGGCCATTTCTGTGTGAAAAGCCAGTTGTGTGGAGCTGGGAGGCATACAGCTGTAGACAGCTGTGGGGCTGGTACTGTAACTGAATCATTTTAAGAGTGAACTCTGGCATGTCGACGGGAGGCCCGAGAAGGGTAGCGCAGCCGGAAAGTACAGTTTGCTTCTGTATGAGCCGGGACACATTCACCTTCTCGCACAGCTCAAGTTAACGAATGCGGAGCTGGTTGGAACTAAATTCATGCAGGCTGCTGCTTTTTTTTTTCACCCCCTCTCTCTTTTTTATTTTTGGGAGGGGGTTTTTTTGGTTGGTTTTATTTATAAGATATTTAATTCTGGTCACACAAGAAAATCCTCCCTTTTGACCCCAGCCTTCTGGCAAGTTCCCAAACACTCCGAGGATCCGACTGGACTGTCGGTATCATCCCGGGCTGGGATGGATAAGCCTACAGCTCCCAAGCACTCAGGGGGAGAATGCTGCTGCTCTCCGGTGCATCTAAATCTTTCCATGCTTCCCCGTAAGGACAAACTAATACCAGAAGGGTGCATCTGTTCTACCTTCCTAATCTTCCCGACATTACACAATGTACATGGACACACAGATACTTGGAATTAATAACTATTTGGAGGATTCTGTATTTATACACGAAACAGGGTCCCAGCAGAGCAGTGAAATAAGGGCAAAGTCAGATTAGGATCCGGCCCGCCACGTCGAAACAGTCATGCTTGTGCAAAGGTATTAGTTTATTTTCCCCGAGAAAGCAGCTAACCCTCAGGAGGAGGCATCTTGTGTGCGTTTACTCGTGTGAATCGGAGGCACGCGAGATGACCAGTGGTTGTCAGAACAGGCGACAGTAATTGTGACAAACATCAACACAAATCAGCTTTCCTTCACTGTGAGCAACCAACTGTCAGGCACTTTGAAGTACCAATGTACCTGATGTCCAGGAGGAGATCATTAACAGGGAGGGGTCAAACTGAGCCCCCAACTTGCTCTAAAAATGGGTCTGCTGGCCAACAAAGTGAGTCTTATTCAGCCATTCGCCAGTGAGGTACACAGTGTGCTGCTGAATGGTTAAAAAAAAAAAAAAAAAAGAAAAAGAAAAAGAAAAAGAATTATTTTAGTTCTGGCTTCTATCCAGATCTCCAAGTTAGCAAAATGGGAAACCAATGTGGGATGGCTAACCGTCTGTTTGAACTCTACCCACTTACAAGGTGGTGCTTCCGTAGAGATGCCGGTGGGGGAGACAAGTGAAGCACTGACTGCGTTTGGAGGAGGAGGAAAAGGATCAGATGTAGGCAGAGTTTGGTTCATGTTAAAGCGAGTATTAGAAGCCCAGAGGTAAAGAAATGAATTCACTAGACTGACATTTGAAGGGTTAATGGGATTTAAGCTTTGATCTTCCAAGAAAACACGCTGAAAACATAGCCCAAGGCATGTTCACCATTTTGTTTGCTAGTAAAACAATGCAATTTGATTTTTGTTGGCTTGTTGTTTTTAAGTGGAACCTCATGGGTGTTCTGTTAAATTCAGCCCACAAAAGCAATTTGTGTCATTTTAATGTAGCTCCTGTGTTAGAAATGTTTGTTTTTAAATGCAAGTTTTATTGTTTTCATTGTTTGCACATTAAAAGCTAGATCAATAAGAAAAGCAATTCATGATGTCGTTCTTCAGAATTCAAGCCTTATCTACCCCATAAATTGGGGAAAATATGGAAGTGTGAGAAATAACAAAGGCTTATTCTTTTGGAATATGAAAAGAATAATTCCAGACCTTCTCTGCTTTGACCTATCACTATCTATCATGCGCCTTAATATTTACAGGAGAGTCAAGTAGAGATACAGCCCTGTGACTGATAAGATGGAGCAAAGCATTCTGTAATTTTTTATAGTCTGGTAGTTTGTTATATTCTAGTTTGCAGACCTGTAGGCATCACTTTAGCTTTTCTAAAATGGAAGAGAAGCCTTCTTTCTGCGAGAAAGACATATCAAAATATTTACCAGACATCAAGTGTTTGTGTAAGCGTTTTTGTTAAAAAATCACCCCAATACAGAAGGCAAGATGGGGACAACTCCTGCAGCAAGGGTCAGACCTGAGGGCCAGATTTGGGTTCTATCTCCTGATCTGCTACTGGCTTTACATTTAGCCTTGTACAATTCTTTCTACCTCTTAGGGCCTCCATTTCCCACCCATACCTAGGGGACAATACTACAATGGGTTTCTTGCTCTTTAATATTTGAAACATGCTTAGAGATTCCTTAGTTGAAGGTGCTAAGAAAGAAATCATTATTGTTATATTTTTATAGCCCATTTCTTCCTGCAGGGTCCCGATGGTATTTTAAAGTCTCTATAGTCTTGGGTAGGAGGGAGCAAAGAGTGCCCTAGCGCATCATACTCCTCTCGGGTGCAAGCTGGCAACCCTGTAAAAGTACACGGTCACTAGATACACATTTAATAACAATTTTGTAGGGCGGAGCAAAGGAGAAGGATCTATATAACTGGAAAAGTGAAATTTGAGCAGTCTTCCAAACTGTTAGGTGACAAGTACACTGAATTCTACTTACTCTGAGAGGCATTGGTAGGTAAAAGCTTGTTTTCACCTTTCAGTGGAAGAATGGCCCTTCCACTGGTTATGTCAATGGCAGTTATACCACCTACGAAGTCACGACTCTTCATTCTGCAGTAAAGTGTATTTTAATGATAACGTGCCCCCTTTAAAACGTCTCCAAGTGGACTGGCAGATTACCCTTCAGCAATCGGTAGATTGATACAAAGCAATCAATGTAACAATGCAGAGCAAGAGCAGAAGTCACCGCGTCGCTGGGCGTGGAGCTGCACAAGAGGCACTACTTTCACCATGCACCAAGCTTCTTGCTCCATCTTCCCTAAAATATCCCTTTCTCATTTCAATGCATTTTTCCTTAAAAGGTTGGTGTTACAAGCAGGATCAGGGATAGTATGAGGTATGACTGCATGCCTCCACACCTCATGAAATCCCATCTACAACGGTAAAATTAATGAGGAAAATTGCCTACTGCAACAATTTCTGAAATAGCTATAAATGTTTTATTGCTTAAGTGTATGCAACAGCAACTTCAGCAAACATAGTCCATCAAGTGTGGTAGAGAAAGGACATGGACAGGATCTTTTGGAAAAGCAGACAGCCATGGCTAGACTATATTTCTAAATAAATCAGCATTAATTAGCTGATGACTACACAGCATACTGTAGCAAACCACACCCAGCAAAGACATATTCCTGCACAAGGCCAGTGTGGCGTATCTCCTAGGTTTCCTAATAATGCCACCATACTTCTCAGGAAGCAGACTGGTGGTTTTCAGAAAAATAAATAAGCTGAGAATATGCCACAGGGACTGCTCATTGTCTCGCAGTCAAAGATGCAGCTAAATTAGGTTTGGGTTGGTACCTCTGTAGGTACAATAAAGTCTACAGTGAAATGAGCACCTGCTTGGAGTTCCCACCACCACTACACACAATGAAATGATTACACTTGGGTCAAAGATCATCTCTGCTTCAAAAATTAGAGAGAAATGACTGCATGCTAAATCTGGCGGGTGGTTCTGCCACCGCTCCACAGTGAGGAGATGCTCCATCACAGCGTACGATGGCTGCAAAGGCAGAGCCATTTGTCCATCCTGTCTAATCAGGACCACTCCGCCTGGGCAGGGAAGCAGAACACTAGTATTTAAGGCAGTGCTCATTTTCCAGATTGTTCCCGAGTTCACTGCCAGTGACCAACTGATGGCCTGTACCAGGGAGGCTCAGAGGATCTGCATTGCAGACCCACAAGAAGGACGTGTTGCAGTTCAGACCACGGCGAGAGACCAGAGGTTGTGACCTTCTGCTGCTGGCGCCTGGCCGCAGGCTATACCTTCTGGTCCGTCATCTCCCGCTGCCACACCACATCTTACCAGCCCACGAAGCCGTACAGCTGGGTTTGCAGACAGGGAGAAAGTGCCAGGGCTATTCTATTTGCCTGAGTACTTGTGGCAGGAGCATTCACGTGAACGATTTGAAAGGCCCTTGAAAGTCACTCAGGTAGCAGAAAGAAAAACCACATGATTTAAGTGGCCACTCCACACCATGCAAATAGGATTTGAACCCAAGAGGCGCAGTGCACCATGAACTCCCTTTTACTCAGACCATAGCCCGGGGTGTGCAAAAGCTTTTGGCATCTTGCGAGTTCAGCTCAGAACAGCAAAACTTATTCAAGAACAGCAAATAGCTGGTGCTAACTAATCTATATGCTGGAAGTTGCTCTCATAAAACATTTGCTAAATAATTTAGGAACAAAAACCAGTAATAATAATAAACCAAAAGTCTACTCCCAGATGATCTGCAAATACAAAACAGCAATAAGTCTATCAAATAAACTCACCTAGTGCTACTCTCATATTCCCTACCATCCTCCCAATCCTGATTTTCTTTTGATTCAGCAGCTTTCCTCCTTTTGGCATTTCTGGCTGTTAGGGCTGGACGTACTTGGTTAGAATTCAATACCACGAGGGGGTTTAGTAACTGAAAGCTGCTTTTTTTTTTTTTTCCCCCTCCTCTCTTCAGCAGCTCAACAGGAGGTAAACAAAAGTTCTAGAAGGGTGACCTGCATGATTAAGGTCGGTCGAGTTCAAACTGCTTCATTCCTCATCAGGATCCACCAGTAAAAATCAGAAGCTTCCTTTACTTTCTTCAACTAACTTAAAAAGGGAAAAATTAAACTGCTATTTGAAATCTCTGGATCAGCTGAAAAATACATCGCAATGTGATAGCAAAGCACCTGCCAGGGTTCGCTAACATTCAGTAGGTGTTTGTCCCAACTGACTGTTCCATGGTGCTAGGTGCTGTATCAATGTAGACCATTCAAGACAAGTCTGGACTGTCATTAACTGACTTTAAATGAAGTAATGCAAGGAAGAAGAGAATGAGAAATAGCAGTATCAGGAGAAATACTTTGCATGAGGCTTACACCAAGACCCAGGAAGACCAATAAATTAGAATTCGCTTGTTGGCCCTGATCCAAGCAAAGGCTCAGTTGTGTGTGTTCCTTCAATGTCATCCAGTTGACTTCAATGAAACATCTGCTTTCTGCTGTAGCGGATGGACAGCTATTATCATGGCTTAGGTCTCCCTTCTGAAACCATCCCTCGATAGCAGCAGCAAAGTTCTGAACTACAACACCCATCCTTAAATCCAATTTTCAAAATCATTGCAAAAAGTTGAGAAAAATGTTAACAGCAAGGGGACAGATGGTGCCATAATAAAATCCCCTCTCTATTCTTACTTATTTCCACTGCTTTTACTCATCAAGACAGCCCCCCCAAAAGCATATTATGTTTCCACTCCACATATTAGTTCCCTGCCTGCTAGATGATCCAAAGAAAGGACTAAAAACCTTCTAGAGCTGATGGCACTGATCTGATGACCTGATGAAGCTCAAACCGAGAACCAGTTACTAGGAAATAAAGACAAACCATGGCTGCTATCCAAAAGAACTCATAAATCTAAACATCTCCTGCTTGCTCTCTTGTAACAGCTCTAATATTTCTTCTACTTTTACTTTGTGAAGATTGTTCATTATTACTTTCACCTCTTAGCCTCTCTCAGGATGTCAGCTCCATCTGCCACAACATATCAAAGTGAATCTTAGCAAGTACAGTTCAGGTGCTCACTTTTACCCTCCTTCTGAATTCTTAGACTTGACATAAGGCTTAACAATATATATAATTTTTTTTTTCAATCAACATTCTGCAGTCTCCTCACCTCTTGACTTTTTTTAATCTCTCAATTCCCAATCACTCTCTTCTCGTCCTTCATTTCATTTCATTCTTACCTTGGAATTACTGAAAGTGATACAGAAGATAATACATCATCTTGCTTAGTAATATATTTGCTGAACATCTCAGCCACCACTTTAGTTTGCACATTAGCAACCAGAGAATAAACTCTAATTGTTTTGACACTTTAGCATTTGGCAACCCTTAACACAGCCAGGATTGCAGGCTTCAGCATTCAACTCTGCTTCTAGGAGCAAAGAATTTCAGTCTTTATTGACTTGTACTTGGCTTCTCCCGTACAAAGGTTTTCTGAACTTCTTTCATCTTTACCTTACTGCTGCTAAGCATGTCATTTTCCATTCCCTGATATTCAACAGCCTTTATATTCATATGCAGCCCAATTTTCTGCCAGTATCATCTTTTCATTTATGTCAACTGGATTACATGTTGCTCCTACCTGCCTCCAAGTTACTGCTCATTTTCTGCGTCAGATAAAGTTATCGCACAGTAGACTGAACAGATTTTATTCTGCAATTGCATTCTTTTATGGAATTCCTTTATGTTTTCAAATTGCTCGCCATAGTAGGCTGTAATTCTCCTACAGTATAAAGCGTTCATCAAGACAAAAATAGAAATATGGGAGCTGGCACTAAGAGTTATGGTCAGCCGTTCCTCCAGTGCAACAGTCTCTTTCCAAGAATTACAAGAACCAACATATTGCACTGAAGAGAAATCTAACATTTGTGGGATGAATAACCTGTCAGTAGGTGAGGCTTTCTCTTTCCTCAGACTAATTAGCAGTCATCTCCTTCCTTTAAACATAAGACTATAATCCTCCCAAGACTCCCAGCCTTATTTATTTATTTTATTACTGTAATTGGGTATTCTTTGTACATTGTTGTGACTGGCGTCAGTAGATGGCACTGTGACATACACTCTTCCAGGTTCTTTTTTGTTAGCCTGCAAGCAAAGGTTTAGTTTTACGAAATTTTTTGTGTGTTATAATTAGTTTTGTTTATGCAAGGTTCTGTAGTCCTTCGGGAGCAAATTGTGGAAGCAGTGAGATAATTTGCTTTCTGCATTTGCCCTGCTCTCTGATTGAGGTCAGTTCTTGAGCCAGAATCAGTCTCTGGGTACCAGTCACGGAGGTTAGGTTGAGATTCCTATAAGAAGGGATTATCCTGCATATTATTTGACCACTCTTGCTCCAAGACTGGTACACCGGTCTAAATAGGGCAATTAAACTAAGAATGTACCAGTATTCCCCTGCAGCAGAAAAGCAATCTGCAATGCCCAAGCTATCTTTTTGCCCTGTGACAACAGATACATGTTGCTATATTTAGAAGAGGACTCTGTTCTCCAAAGAATGGTACATGCAAATGGAAATAAATTTTTTGAGTCCTTTGGTTTCTGAAGTTGAATGTCTAATGTTGGGAACGAAAACTACCAATTCAGGAATCCACATGTTCAAGTATTATCATTAGCAAACCTGGTACCCTGAAAGACAATT
The DNA here is from genome assembly GCF_000699105.1 of Pygoscelis adeliae. Classification (NCBI taxonomy): domain Eukaryota; kingdom Metazoa; phylum Chordata; class Aves; order Sphenisciformes; family Spheniscidae; genus Pygoscelis; species Pygoscelis adeliae. Next base: position 1,206,478 of record NW_008824036.1, on the reverse strand, counting down.
CAAAATCTCTTTAATTTTCAGACATGCGAACTACGGCTAGTGTCCTTTTAAATTCACTAAGACATCAAAAACCTGTGGAACATCAGGACAAAAAAAATTATAAAATTTAGTGCCGAACTACGAACTGAAATGCCTTCAAATTACTTGATGGCCAACACTTTCAGTGTCAGGTGCCTTAATTATTTGCCTTCTCTTTTGCAGGAGAGAAAAACAAATAGTGTTATCTTTTATCCATGCTTAAGTTAGGATGCTTGATATAATGGTACCTAGAAATCTCAGTGAAGGTACAGACCCCTTTTGAGCTAAATGCTTTTCAAATATGAGATAATAAATGGATTTAGATGGAAATGTCATCAACTGATTTCACAAAAGAAACTTCTCTTTTTAAGAAGAAAGGTGAAGAGAAAGGTGGTTGAATGTTTATCGACAGTTTTTCACGGAAGCACCTTTAAAACTTCCTAGCAATTTTTTTCCTCAGTTTTAAGCAGCAAAATCACCTCTACTTTTAAAACTTTGTTACTGATTTAACAATGAGCAGCATTTGATGAACAAAAAAAGATAGCAACGAATGAGAAGGAAGAAGAGAAATACCAAAAGTATACCAAAAAAGTAGTGTGAGCATAAACATATTTTGTAAATACAAACATAAGCACATAGAGTCATACACACATATGCACACAGTGCATTTAAGTGTATAAAATGTCCTTATGACCTCATAGGATGAAGTGTCCTTTGCAAGAATGGCAATTATCATCAATGGTTGATTAGCAAGTATCAAATTAACGAAGAGTGATCAGCAAATATAAATATACACCCTATAAAGTATAGAAAACCTTTATGAAAAGGTACCACTAAACTAATAACTCCTTACAGCAATGAGGCTTGATATTCTACTTCTACATGACTTTTTTAATCAAAGAATATCAGAGAGAACAATAGTTCAAAAGACTTTCATATCTGACCATGAAGAATAAAACATACTCTTCAAACTGTGATTGACCAGTCGTAACACCCATGAGACAAGGACAACTTTGAAAAAGTTGCGAGTTACTTACAGGGAGGATTTTTGACATCAGAGACCCCAGAAATGTAGCAGAGAATTATTTTCCTTTAATATGCTTACAGCTAAAGCATTGGCTTCCATTCAACTAATAGAAATGTTAGTGCTTAGAGCCTGCATGCCTTGCATTCTTGCAGTAATACAATTCTGTATTAAAATCTATTCCAGTTGCTTGATTTATGAAAATTGTTAAAATGTGCTGCATTCGTACCAAGCTTATTGGATCAAAAGAAAGAAAAAAAAAGGGGGGGGGAATCAATTTTTAAGCAGAAAGAAAGAGAAAGTGAGAGAGAGCATGCTGTTGTCCCTATCTAATATGTGAAGCTTTAGTCCTTATAAAAGTTGCCTGTATCCAAAATGTGACAATTTTATTTCAGAAGGTGACGATGTTTAAAGAATTTGTTGCAACTTGTGGACAAAGTCGTGGTTGATTTGCTCTCCAGCATTCCTTGGATTTTGCAATATGTCAATACATGATGTTAATGCAAGTTTTTAAAAAAGGAGAAGAGAAAGCAAAAGCTCCCTTCCTTTTTAAGTATGAGTAATCTATCCAAATCCTACTGAGACACACAAAGGAACGCCGGCAATTTTCCCTTTCATAAAATGCGGACTTTCTTTAAATACTTCCTCCCTACATTTTCAAAGCACAGTTGTATGAAATGAAGGGGAAATGACACCCTTACCCATTGAAAAGGAGATTATGTAAAACTGGTTGGAGAAGCCAGCCGTGTTAATGCAAATACAAGTATGATCTTATTCATAAGTTGCTATTGTGCTAGAAGAACATGCGTTTCCTAGATGCGTCTACCTCAAACTCTGTGTGAGGAGAAAAAAGTTTTTTCAGGCTACATTACCCTGTTTTGCAAATAAATATGAAACCCAAAAGATCACTTTAAAGAAGTGAAGGGCTTGGTTTTCCATTGTGCTGAGCACTCGATTCCACTTGAAGTTAATGAGAGCAGTCAGCAGCCTTGACAATAAGACACTACAAGGATTTTGTGTGCCCAAAGGTGCTGGAGACACTCCGCGAGGAGCCAGGGCTCAGCTCCTTTTCCACTCACGGCCTAAGTTTTCTTTGTGCCGACAGCAACCGCCTGTTGTTTCTAAAGTAGCAACTGGGGACAGTCTGTATCTGATAAGTCAACCCCCTACTCTGCCTTTGCAACGGCCTATGCTACTGATTGCATTAGACATAGCCCCTCATCCTGCCAGCTACCCAAATGCATCCTTCAGCTGGAAAAATACAAGCTAGTCATTCCCATCCCCTTCCAACATCCTCAATCTGAGTTCCTCAATTTGAGTACATGCTGCATTGGTGTCTTACTCCCCATTGGTGCCATTTGAAAGGAGATTAGTTTAGATCCTAGGCCTGAAACTGTAGGATCAAAGAACAAGATCATTCCAGACTGCATTTGAGCTGTAGACCAAGCGAGGTCTCAGAGGAAAACACATCAGAAAGAAAAGCTACCGTTGCAAAACTCTGAAGTCCAATCGAAACCTAGCTCACAGTATAGACTCAAGTTGAAAAAATGAAGAGGTAGGTACATGAATTTGTCCTTTTGCTAGGAAAGAGAAGAGTATTGCATGTATCTGACTATGATGTACATGAAATAAAGGAGAAGCGATGCCCTCAGCCACTGAAAAGAAGATTATGTATAATGTAGTTGGAGAAGCCAGCTGCATTGGTGCAAACAGACGTATAATCTTATTCCTACATTGCTTTGTACTAGAAGTACATGTTACGGCATTTTATACTTGTGTGTGAATAGGGAAAGTCAATCAGTACATTTTTAAAGTAACTTTACAGAGGAGTTGATCCTCTTTCTTCTGTCTACCACTTTTTGTTCTTGGCTTTCCATGGAAAACATCTTTGGTAGTGTGAGGAAGCCCGAGGCCTTGGATATGTATATTTAACTTTTGATCAGTAAAGAAAGTCTAATTAATCTTCATTATGTGGAGTCTTTTGAAATAGATGCCTATATTGAGTGCCCTTCCTGTTCAGCTCTGGTCCAGATGAGTTTCTGGCTCACTCTGTAGGACCCTGGGGTCTTATCGTACGAAAGGCTGTTCAGCAGTCGATGAGGAAATGATTATACAGTCTTCCTACCCTTTTCTACTCACACACATGACAGCTGTTAGCAGTCAAAACTGTCTTTTGTTTGTTTGTTAGCTAAAGGTAGCCTAATGGCCAGCCTAAACCAAAAATCCTCTGTTAATTTTTAGGAATAAGTACGTCTTCAAAGGAGAGAGGTTTGATTCCCCCAAAACACCTTTTTCTGCAACAGAGAGAATTTCCTAATTTTAAAAAGGGTAGTATCAGGTCCTTTAATCAAAAAAATCTACCCATTTCAAATTCCTGGGGGTTTGTGTTCTGTTGTTTGGGGTTTTTTTAAGCAATACCTCAAAAAATTTTAACAGGAATTTACTTTTTTCATCACAGCATCATGAATCTCAGTTAGCTTTAAGAATACGGTCTGAGATGCAAAGTGTTTCAAGCTAAAAGAAACCAAAAATTATTCTAAGATACAGTTTAGTAGTGTCAGTGCAAAGACCTTCAGAGCTTGGCTTCATCAGTTGGAGGCCATTTGAAGATATTTGCCAGGGAAAATCCTGCATCGCTCAGATACCTAAAGGCCTGAGCAAGTGATAGAATATATGGGTAAAGCAGGGAAAAAACCCAAAACCAACAATACTGTGTTTTTGGAGACGCAGAGGACTTCATAAATCACTACACAGTGGAAATACTGATTTCCAAGCGTTCAGTTACTTTGCTTTTTAGATCAATTTCCGTTGGATATAAGCACATTAGATCATTGTCCACAACCTTTCTCTAAAGGGTCATATTTCCAAGTGTTTATCTAATGCTCGGAGTATAACATGATGTGCATCCAACACCCAAAAAAAGAGGTAGTGTGGGGAGAAGCTTACTAAATTTAGGGATTTGCTCTTTTTATTTACTATTTTGACAGAATCAGGGAAAGAAAGTTAACTTCCTCTCCTCTTCCCACCCAGTTTATTCTTTAATCTATCAAAAGAATTATTAAATCTTTTAAAAGATCAAACACTCAGATTCTTCACAAAGGTTGTCACAATGAATTCATTTGCAGAGCTTTCATCCCTTCTTCCCCACTGTGCTGAAATAATGTTGACTATTTTTCGCTGTCTCTCTTGCTTGCTGTAAAGATCCAGTTGCAAAGGTTGTTGCAAGGACTCGATCTCCCACTCTTTTCCCACCTGGCACCAATGTATCCTAGAAACTGAAAACGCAGGTGTTGATACCTTACTGTTGCTATGTTGTCCAAAAATGATCTCATAAAAGAAGTCTTTCAAAAGGTGGTTTATGATACTGCAGAGCGGAGAAAAAGGAATAGCAGCAGCGAGGGTGATCCCCAAAAATTCCATTCTGTAAGAGTGCTGCTTCTGTTTTAAAAGAGCAGATCTTTTTTATTGTTTGGTAGTCCGACTAGTACCAATCAACGCTACATAGAACACCAAATTCCTTTGGCTTAATTAGGAGATCTTGAAACTAACAAAACCACACACCACAGAAGTAACACATGCAGAGACTCGATCGACAAAATACATCATTCTACTCAGTTTCTTATAGAACCAGAGAGTCTTTCCCCCCAGAGCTTGTAAAGCAAAGAAGGAATGTTTTAGATGCAAGATGTTCATTATCTTAAGGACTGGTCTCCTTTTTTTAGGATTAGAGGGATTTTTAAATAAACTATTTATTTTCTATGAAAACAAAAAAATAGAATCTTGGTTTTCAAAAGTCTTCCTGAGTTTTGCCACATGTCAAATGAATCCTATCAGAGCAGCAAATTATTTTTTTAATTAATTGTTTTGCCTTTTAATGAGCTGTGGAGTTGCAGTGGGAGTACAGCCACAACAGTAGTGTATCCGGTTTGCCAGGTCTACTGCCTAATGGGTCACACTGCCCCCATGATATTGCATGTGCGCTATGATTAAGAGCAGCCAGGGTGATCGCGGCGAGAGGAGCAAAGGAGGAATGCAGGAGAGTGTGATGCTAGCGATAAAGGAGAGGTACAGATTGTTTAGTCTCTCACGTCATAAATCCACCTCTTACTGATTACAAAACACAATTTTTAAAGGACTCAAAGAAGGGATAATTCTGTTTTGAAAACCCTGCTCTTTGATCTAAAAGCATCAAATCTCTCTTCAAGCTGAGTCCTAAACTTCTTGTATGACATAGGGAACTATCTTGAGACCGCATTTGGGACCACAGTGTTATCTGGAATAGCTGAAGATGCAGAGAAAACCACATAATGTAATGGAGAATGCATAGAATAATGCCATTAGAAAATGGGATTTTCTAATTGTCATAGGCATCTAACTCCCATAGTTCCTCTCTGACTATCAGCTCCCCAGCTGTAAAAAGGAGAAGTAACCAACATATATGATTTCAGTTCTTAAGTTTTCACAGATTCAGAGTCATCCGTGTTCTGGTTGCCCTGAGGTAAGACATTTTCACAATCCCATCACAGAGGATGCTCTAGATTCTCAAAAAACAAGTATACCAAAATAATAAGACAACAAATGCACACCTCTAAAACCTAACTGAGAAAAACAGGACCCTTGTAAATTTGGAATGGAGCTGTTTCATGATTGCTGGAACTAACGATACTTGTACAAGCCTGTCACTTTCCCAAAAGCACTCAAAGCTTTTGAGGAAAAACAAATAACTTCTTTCCAGATGCAGAGTACAGCAAGACAAGAAGATTCAAATATCCTTCACTCTTTTTATAGGTGAGAAGAAGGGGATCCAGTCCCCAGAAGAAGTTTTGAAGAAGCTGGATTTCACAAGTCTTTGGCTCATACTTGCAGTTCATTGCATAACCTCCCCCCCAAAACAAACCCTAACACATTTTGTTTCAGTTTGCAAAACAGACGTTGCTTCCTTAGAAAGACATCATATGTGTTTTTTTTATTACCAATGAGCAAATTTAACTATGCCTGCCCGGTAGACCAAAGTATTATGAATTCCAAGTTACCACCAAGTCATGTTCAGTGCAGCACCGTAATGAAAAATGTATCGCATCTGACCTGCGCATTAAGTGAGTTTTCCCACATGGTGAGCTTTTCATCTGTATAAACACAAATGAGAAACCTTTTGAACAGCTTCTATGATAGAACAGGAATTCTATAGATCTTCCCCTTTCCCCCAAATTATAGAAAAGTTCCGATCTTCATTGGGAATGATCACTTGCCTAAGGATCTACCCGTTTTATGTAATTTAATACAATCAAAATCTTGCTATAGATTTCTAGAAGACAGCTAAAAAAAAAAATCCAAGGAAAGAAATAACCTTATTGTCTAGTAAGCTCTCTAGGTTCACCAATAAATTCTTCCATTACTGGCTTTATTATTGTTAAATTTCATGGAATCATTCCATAGGGGTCTTGATTTCATGTGTCTCTGCCCCCAGAAAACATTGATTATATCATAACCGCAAGCTTTGTTTTCTAAAAGGTTAATTTGCTCAAGGACTACACAATAGGTGGACACTGGAGAAATGTGAGCAAGTATGCTTTCGACTGTACCTCTGTGGAGAGATTAAGGTTCAAGCTCATTTGTTCCTAAATCTTTCTTGACAACAGCTCTGTTGATAGTGAAGAACAGAGTTGTTCTGCTCTGGATGAGAGTCAACAGCTCATACTAAATCCTGGAGTCACAGAAACACTTCTCAGGAATCAATCTTGTTTAGCTGGTTAGAGAAATAAGGTCTAAGTCAACTTATTCTGTCAAAATTTAGAACATAACTGTTCATAGTTGCTAATTCTTTACTGATTTTCTATGAGACACAGTGCAGAGGGATCATAAAGATCAACAAGATGATATTTCAGCTCACGGACAGACCTGTCATTGACCAAATGTTGAAAATTGAACTTGTTCCCACCTCTCACTCTTTTGCCCAAACGCCAGGTCTCTGCTTTCCCTGTCCCATAGTTGGATGTGCCTATGTTTTGGCTGCTATTGCTTTGTTATTTGCCGCTCCCAGCAGCTGTAGGCAACTATTTCCTCCATACCATCTGCCCATCCTGGATTGCTTTACTCTCTCATGCTGTGCTTTAAAAAAGATCTCGCACAAACCTAGGGTAAATTAGCATATGCAGTCCATTTACCTTTGGAGGACAGAGCAGTTCCTAGTTCTGTCCATGCAGGCCAGTTCTCTATGCCAATATCCAAAAGTTTCTGGAGCCATCCTACTTTCCACAATCCTCCTTCACCTGGCCATAAATAACCAGGCTTTGTGGTCTGGTGTACTCATAGATATCTCATATCTAATCGCCAAGGTGAACTTAATAGGCTGCCATGGACACATAAGCTCAATATTCTTACTGAGGTCCTTCATAGCCAGTGTTGTGTGGCAAAGCACAATGATAGACTGTTGCGTTCCTTCCAGTTCTGCTTTGTCATCAACATCTGTCTGCTTCATTGGCATTCAAATTTGCATTCATCTTTCATACCCAAAATAAACTTTTCTTGCATTTCCACTTAAGCATGCAGAGAAAAATCACCAAGGACAATAGTTGAATTGTAACATTGTGATGTCATACCAAGACATCACATTTCTTTGACTTACCAGTACTGAATATTGAAAGAGATAGGTGATCTAAAGCATGAAGAAAATGAAACAATCAAATATAGCAAGAAAAAAAAATGGAGAAAAGGATAATGTCAGTGTTTCAAGGAAAAAGAAAACAATGAAACACCCTGTTTGCTTTAGACAAAGCAACCATCAGCCTGGTTAAATACATAAAATTGCACTAGCTAGCAAAATATTTTTAAATAAAAATTTGCAAATGTTAGCATCAAGTGAAATTCCTTCTTGGCATATAAGTTCCATAATGCCGTTAGAAGTTTACTTGACTTACATGCACTGAGTTTCTGCAAAGGGAAAGATTTCCAGCACCGTGGTTGCCAGCCAAAGATCTCGAGATTCTACCCTGTAGCTATCTACCTGACCCAGGAAACTCGTCCTTTTAAAGAACAATGAGAAGTTTTTCCATCCTCTGAAGCTGAGCAGAGATATGTCTCCCCACAGTACCAGTAAGGGTCTTCATAATTTTAGACATGCACCTAATACTAATTTTGGGAGCTGGAAGAGTTGAAATGCATTGCAAAGCAGCAGAAGTCTAGGGAATTCTGAGTTCAGCTACAAACTCACCCTAACAGAGTCACAGGCCAGAAAGAGTAGCCATAGGAATGATTTACCTTACTTAAAGTTAAGCACATGCTAAAACGTTTCCAGAATTTGGGACCTTAATATAAAGCAACTGCAGGCACCCAGCAAATTGGATGTGATGCTGTAGAACTCTAACGTCAGGTTACAATTCCTATCCATTTAAGGGTTGGTTCCAATTTTGTTGCATTAATTTTAGCTTTTCTTTTTATATTGCCTTTTTTTTTTCCTAATCCTGGTGCTGTAATGAGGCTGGAATAACTTATTTAGGTATTATATAATGTATGTTGATATTTGAGGTCCCATACATCATCTAGACAGCATTACGGTTAATAAAGTGACTGCAAAAGAGGAAAGAAAGGAAAGCGATGGGACTTTAAATGAAAATAAACCCAGGTCATGTGACAGACACAGGAAATCATATTGTTATTAGTAGGTTCAATCCACAGTTCCCTTAAAACTGTGATTTTACTGTTGACTTAACAAATGGTGGAATTAAGGCTCCGAGCTTGCTCCATTCTCCTTGCCAGTGAGAAAAGTTATTTGTTCTATATCCCGTTGCCCTTCCCACATGCAGCCAGCAGCTGTAAACCTGATGCCATGAAATCCAGGCCAGTGTCCCCGCCTCCCCCACAACTCACTTCAATGGAGCCAAGATTTCACTCAACATATGGTCTAGAATTTACTCCCATAAATCATTTTGACTGTCAACTCCTTCAGCAGATTGGGTCAGACCCAGAAAAGACTTAGGGGGTCTTCAGGTACCAAAGTCTCTAACAGGGATCCAAAATTGCCCTGGTTAGTAGCCAGCTATTCCCGGGGAGGAGCCTCAATCCCCTTTTTCTGTCTGAAAGTTCCTGTGTTTCAGTTCTGCAGCGAGCCAGTGTCCAGACTTGACTCAAATGGGTTCAATAAGCTCAAGATCTGTTGTAGGATCCAGAAACTAGATGCATTGATACTGATTTCCCTGGATGTGCTCAGACTGTACCAATCCTACAGTAATTGGCCAGGCTGCTCACAAAAAAAAAAAAAAAAAAAAAAAAAGTAGATATAGCTAGTCTCTTTTGGGAAAAAACTGCTGCCAGAGAGGTGGGTGGTGACACCTATATTTTACGCAGTGACACAGTGGATAGAGCATTCACCCATAAGTTCATTCTGATCTGTCCTCAGCCTTTGAAAGGGTTTAAACAACTCCAGAGCCTTCCAGGAAAGCCTGTCCATGCTGTAGGTATGGCAGTGGTTTTAGGAACCAAGGAACACAAGAGCAAGTTCAGGAGGAGCAGAACAAGTGGTTAGTGCACGCAACGGGGAAGGAGGAGCAACCCTGAGCACGGGTCCCTGCTTTCTGGGTGTTTATTCAGGGGCTGCTTAATGTAAAATGCATAAGCTGTCCTGAATCCATGCATTTGTTGTTAATGGCACTTGAAGTCAAAAGCATACTGATTCATTTACTGGGGAATAATCATTTACCGTATTAGGTAATCTATTTATCAATATAATGTCAATTATTATGAAGCATCAAGAGTGGCTAGTAATTATGCAATGTAGACATAAAGGATAGAATCAGTAAGTAATTATATTTATTCATAATTTGAAATACTGAAAAACATTTGTAAAAGCTGCATAACACAAAGCCCACATTAAAGAAACAGGAACATATCACTCTCCAAATGAAGATTTTGTGATACAGAGACATTTTACTTGTCAATATTTTTAACCATTAAAATATTTATACTCGTGACAAATTTCTTTAATGTTACTGTATGCATGAGCCATGTAAACATATGAAGTACTTATACATATCAAATAGGATAAGCTGCAGCCAGGATTCTGAGTATCCCACAGTCTATAGTTTAGATCCTCCTGATAGATACTTCAGTGGGCCCTTTGAATTCCAAAGGGCTATTCACGTGTATCAAGATTTTCATACGCATATTTACAAGGATGACCAAGCAAAAAGCATCTTTCTAAAGAGCCAGAGATCCAAACACCAAAATAATGTATCAGTAGGCTAGGAATTCACGATGAGCTTGGCAAGAACATAAATTATAACTTCCATTGTCCAAGTAAACAAGTAGAATAAATCTAATCTCTGTTAATGATGCTTTTGGATTTAATAATTTCATGTATTAGTAACCTGGGAAAGAAAGTTCTGCTGTGAAAATATTTTTGACTGTATTGCAGAAGTTATAGCCACAATAATTGCTACAATCTCTCGGAGGACCCTGTCTTTAATGTCTGGCTAACACAGTGTATGAGAAAAAAGCCTTCAGTACATATGGTAATCTCATCTCCCACTTCCACATTTGTTTATAAGCACCCAATCAACCAAACTAAGCAGTGTTGTGGGGTTTTTTTAAACATCTGAATCTGCTCAGTTCACTTATTAATTCAGCTCAACGTATACCTTTCAAATTAGATTGCCATTTAACAGATTATTTACTTAAGCAATCAATATGAAAGGTTCCAAGAATTGCAGTTGTCTTATTTCCAATAATTTGTAGCATCACATTGAGGTCACCTACCCCATTCCATGCTAGAATTAGGAGCTCTGCAACAACAAGCAAATTTATTGGTCTTAACCTTTTTAAAAGTTATCTGTACTAAGAATAGCACAACATTACTGTGCGCTCAATTTTTAATGGAGTTATAACAGAAGAACCTAATCTATTCATAGTCTATATTGCTTCGGCACTCACATCCCTCTTTCCTTACCCTCTCTGCCATACATAATATATAATTGTATGTCTATGGATTACAAGAAAATATTGGCGCATATGGTCCTGATTTAGGGACTCAGGTTGGAAGGGTTGTCTAAGCTCCTTTTCCCACTAATCAATGCCCAACACCGAGAATGCCAGGACTTCTTTACTGGCCACTTTACCAGTAGGAAAAAAAAAAAAAATCTTTGCAGACAGCAGCAAAACTCTGTTTTCTTCCTTCAAGATCTCCTAACCCCTAGGAGATCTTATCTCACATACAGGACAGGGAATTTTGCATCTCCATCAAGACAATCGTCTTGAAGTGAGGGCACCCAGCCAATGGGGAGACCCTCTTGTTTCATAAAAGAGCTGGGATCACTGCTACAAAAGGAGAAGAAATTCAGCTTGCCTTTGTGCAATCCATCCATTGGCAGCATGCAGAACAGCAGATAACAGTGGAGCATGGTATCATTTGCACCAGTCGTAGTTACAAGAGTAGTGTTCTGTTCTGGTGGGTATACACACAGCTGAATTCAGTCTCTGCTCCAAAGAGTTTACTATCGGAGTATCAGTGAAGGGATAGAAAAATAAAAGCTGTTCACTCTATCTTACAGCTAAATAGCAGAGGCAACAGGGAAAGAAAGGCAAGTGACATGTCTTAGGGGTCTCGAAACGGAGTGGGTAATAGAAGTGAACCCAGGGCAAGCGAGGTGGTTTAAAGCTAACCTGAAACTTTAATTGACAAGTCTTTTCCCTTTCCTAATATTCGCAATAGATGCAGACTGGTACTATTCTACAGGCAAGTATTTATTTAATATACATGTATAAATAGGAAATCTACAGGGCTGAGAATTCATTATTCCTCCTGCTTATTCTGGACACGAAGCTCTACAGGCTGGCCCATCGGTTACTAATGCAGTTATGAAATAAACAACTTGGAAACCTCCTAGGTCAAGTTCATGTCCTGTAGTGTGAAGGTATGCACCAGTCTCCAAGCTTGCACATACATGCTCATTTACTGTTGCATCTCTGGATATTCCTCCAAATGCCACATTTTCTCCTGAAACCATCTGAGCCCTCAGCTTTGGTGATGTCACGTGGCAATGAATTTCACTGATTTGGCTTGGTGGGAATACTATATACTTTGGTCATTTTGGGACAAATCATATCCTGCTAATCCTCAAATAACGTGAGGATCTTACAATGTTGCATTGTTACTATTCTTCTTCCCTCCTGGGTTTTTTATTGGAAACGAACCAAACCCGTAGTTACCACACGCACTTGCAAATATTCCTCGGTTGTGCACCACACTACTGCAGAGTGCAACAATAGTACAGACCAGCATTTCACGCACTGTGAAACCTGAGCAAGGGGAAGCTTTGGCACATAGTTCTTAGATCCCTCCATCCTTCTTTTAAAAAGGTATCCAACTTGGTAAAACCTTGAAACAAAATATTTGCTCTTTAGTTTGGTGTTCGCGTATAACATCGTCGCGCTCTGGCAATGATGGCTCAGCATCATCTAGAGGTAGAAAGGGGCAAATCTCACAAGAGGCAGAGAAGTCACCTCAACGCATCTTTCAAATTGCTGTAGGAATTAACGAGCGGCTCCTGTTAACCCTCGAACCAAAATGTCACTGCAGTAAATTTCTAGCAATATCAGAATGCGCCAGGGGGCACAAAGGGATGAGTCTCTTTTGCCTACAAGCTTTAATTTCATTATTTTTAACTCTGTCATTTCCAACAGTCTCTCAACAGGAAAGCAAAACGGGAATCAGAAACTGAGATGCTTTGCAAACTGTGGAAGAAAAGAGACTTTCTGCCTCACTTCTGCATCCCCTAATCCTTGTCACCCTCCCAGCAGGGCTTAGCCAAAATGGTACCATGCGGTGGTCTCATCAAAAGACAGCAGAAGATGCTGAAAATCACAACTCGCTCCCTCCTCCACCCCCCCTCCCCACGCTCACTGAAAGAAGGGGAAATGGTGGGGTTAAGAAAATAAAGTTCTCTCCCAGTAACGCTGCCACATAATGAATACAGCATTATTATGCAGAAGGCCTCTTGAGACATCGGCCTAAAAAATTCCACTGAAAAAGGAAACACCTGTTGAAATATTAACTAGGACAAAGTCAAGCAAGGAGAAAGAGGATAGGTGGCCAAGAGGTTGGAAAATCTAAGAGGAAATGTTGAAGGGGTTTTTCTTTTTTTTTTTTTTTTTTTAAAGTGTGACATTCCTAATATTTGAGTTCCTAAAACAGCAAACTGCATTTTCTTCGTGCAAGTGTCTGGAGGTAATGGAAAAGACAAATGAAAGCCAACATTAGGTAAACGATCTAAGAGCAGAGCTATTTTGGACATTCTTACACTGTACGTCCTACAGTCAGGCACCTACAGGAGCACATGGATTCTGGGTATTGGAAACCATTTATAACTCTTATTTCATAGGGAATATTATTAAATTTTAATTTTTTTTAAAGAAAAATCTCAAAATCATTAGTAATTCTATTTTGACCATGGGAAGTTTTTTATTAAGCTGGACTCCCCACCCTGTTTTACAGGTTTGCGAAGATCTAATATGCTGTAATAGTAAATTTTGTTTTGCATTCACACGGTCTCCGAGTCCCTTGGAGAACGCCAGCAATCTTCCTTCCCCAATACCCTGCCTGGGAGACTGAGGCACAGGACGAGATCTCCTCACAGACGGGTGAGAACAGAGACCTCTGCATGGCTCCGGGCAACTAGAACTTAACTGTGAAAGACCCTAACATAGAAAAGAGAGTTTAGAAAGACATCTAAGGACCATTACAGTTGTGATCCCAAGGCTGCACCCAGTATGTCAAAAAAAAAAATATATCATGACCCCTGTTACACTTCCCAGTGCCAGCTATTCCCCGTTTAGTTTTTCACAAGATGACTGTAGAAAGGAGACCAAAGTTCATCCGTTTTGCAGCGTTTGCTGCCTAACTGGAAGATGTATCATCAGCCGGACCCTATCTTCAAATGAATATCCAATTCAGATTGAATTCA
>NW_008824036.1:1183425-1192304 GCF_000699105.1 Pygoscelis adeliae | reverse complement strand
TACACTAGAGAAGTACCTTAATCCTCTTGTAAAAGTCCCTGCAGAGCATGAAAATAACGTGTTTCAAAGGTTTAAACCTGACATATCAAGGGGGGGCTGAGGACCTCAGTGCTTTGCAGGGCAGATATGCTTAGATATACAGCAGAGGTCTGTAGCCTTCCTATATACAGAGAGAGAAACGCTCAGCCTCTCTGCATCACAGATACGATGCCCGTTTCTAGAATCCCACCCTTTTGAATAGGCTGGATGTGGAAAATAATCGTGATGGATGTAAAACACAAAGCTTCACTGAGACTCTTTCAGCAAGGCAGCCATTTCCCACTGCCTGCCTCGGGAAGAAGACAGAGAAGAAAAAAAATTAAAAAAAAACCCCAAAACCCCAGCCACTTATAGGGATCTGTCTTGGCAGCTTAGCAAAAAAACACCGTGGCTTCGGAGCAGCGCTTTCAGATTAGCCCATATACCACACCCAGGATGTATGAACACTATCAAAACCTCTGCAGCATATTGATTATCCAGTATAGCCTCGCTAAAGAAATAATAAATGAGCAAGCAGCCATCCTCAGACCTATTGCCTGGGAGGAATAAAACCTCCAGCTTTCCTTCCTGCCTCTGCTCCCTAACGCTAAGACAGTGGCCCCACCCTCCTCTAAGGTACTTGTATTCTACAGACGGCTCAAGCTCATCCCTTTTATAATGAGCTTCAGTTTATCCTGATTACCTGGAAAGCACATCAGCCTGTCATATCCAGCCCCGTTAATCTTTAACCCTCCGCACGCTGACTCCATCCCACAATACTGCTATGAACAAGACTGGACACCGAATTCCCTTTGGGCATTTTTTTATGGAAAATATCCGTGGCTACTCACAACATCGTTCTGAAGCCTGAACTACTGGGAACACTTTCTTAATAACATGCAAGGTTGTTTCTTTACAAGAGCAGCTGCTTTCACACTCCCAGTGAATATTTTAGCAGAAGCGTGTGTGAAGGAGAGAGGAGGAGTGAGTGTGACTACGGGTGGATGAAGGGGAGGAAGCACCTATAGGGTACCTATAGGGAGGGCAGCCTAGACCAGAGGTTGCAGCACTGCCTTAAGGATCACGAGATTCATATTGTCCTTTGAGCCCAGCCGCTAACTGTGTGTGTCTTACCTTGCTTTGCCAATGCCTCTGTTTCCCCTTCTGTGCTTTGTTTATTCAGACTACAAGTACTCCAGCAGGGACCTCCTCCCCTTATGTATTTATCAAGAATATAGCCAGAGGGGGTGGGGAAATGGTCTTAGCTGCTGCCTATGGGCCAGTAGTTCTTACACGAAAAATCACAAACACAGATAAAATACAATTTCATCTTATATTTATGCAAGTAATTGGAGTTTTACTGTTATTTCAATTAGGGGTTGCATGAACAGGGGAGAAAAAAAAAAAAGAAATCTCTGTAAGCAACCACAAGTTTGGGAGATGCTCTTACATATGCAACTGCAAGAGATACGTTACTGGTACCAGTAATAACAATAATAAAATTGACATGGCCAAGACATAGCGTACATTTGGGTTATTTATCATTTTACATTCCTTTTGTTAACAAACATTAAAAATAAAAGCAAAACACTCTTTACAGATACCAGCACTAAAGCAAGCAAAGCACAAACAGTGAAAAAGCAGCATTTTTTTCAGCCCGGTTTCTCAGCAAAATGATACATATTGGTTTCTTGCAGTCCATGTTCTCCTACCACTTCTCAAGTTTTAAACTTTCTGGCTAATTTCAAGCAAACCAAGAACACGCAGTAAAGGCCTGAAAGATCCTTAATTCCATGCACATTTCAATAAAATAGGGACCAGATAAAGGCAAGCAACACTATGAATGCCACCACTGAGAGAAAGACTAAGTTCACTCTTAATTCAACATTAGCAAATCCACACAGAATTTGTGCTGGAAACCAGGCTCCTGTAGTTCTCCTGGCCCAGAACCACTACTGTTTCCAACAAGAATGAAAAGCGCAATAGAGTTACAGACTAGGTTGATAATCTGGGCACAAAGGAGAGGCCCAGAACGCAGAAAAGCTTCACTGTGTCCGAGAAAGGGAAGAAACTGGGAATGGCAAGAGGAAGACTTCCACTTCCCATCCGCATGGGAAACTCATTCCAAGCGGCTCCCTAAGGACTACTGTAACAAACCTTATCAATCAAAGAGGTGCTGGTGCAATTCAGACTTAAAAAAATTGAAATAAATAACAAATAGTTTGATTTGTACGGTTCCCAAGTGCCCCCGTCTCTCCCTGAAGCTGCTTGGAGATAAGCAGGTCTGTCCTCTGAAAATTAAGACCGAAGAGCCTTAATTAAGCCTCTGAAATCACAGAGAGACACAAGTCCACAGGTCCATTTGTATGAATCAACTTCCAGGACATTCATTTAAACACATCTCACAGTCAACACCAACAAAATTGCCTTAGAAGAAGCCAGAATGGCTTGCCTTGGTGCAGGGAGGGCGAGCTCTCCTCTGGGGTGTTGAAGTTGTACTTCTGTAGGAGCCAAGCTGGCCTGGCTGGCTCCTCTCCTTGAGCATCCCCACCGCCTGTCCTCTGCAGCACCACGCCCACCTCCACGAGCTCCAGCTGGCCTGAAGGAGCTCTCCAAGGACAGCAGGCATTGTCACGCGATAGACACTGCTATCAAAACAATGTGTTCTCCACTGGAAAGACAACTCTAATCAAAAGGGTTCACTTCCAGGTTTTTCAGCACCTGTACACTGGCTGAAAGAAAAAGACAACAGGAGTTTCAGCAGATGTTCAGTACTTGCTTTTGCTTAATGACATTTCCTTTTTTTCATCCTTAGTACATCACCACACCCAAACATACCCATCGCCTGTGGACTGTAGAAGCTGAAGCATCTTGGGTACTTTAAATGCCACTTTAAATCCACAGCATCTCTAAAAAATAGGCCCTGGAGATCACAAACTGCAAATGGAAGCAGCACTGCAGAGAGAACTTTTGGAGACGTGTCCACATATATCTGACATTTCAGCCACAAAAAGTCCAATTGTCGTCATGCTGAATAACACACAGGATCAAAAATACAAAAGGAACATGAATTAGAGTCATGTTAAAACACTGTTAACTGGTGTGTAAATTATTTTCTATTTAAAAACCAACACCCAAATAATCCATTTTTATAAGTTTGTTATACTATATTCTTTATGGATCTTTCTCTGAAAGTAAATTACACACGGTATGGATCACGCTCTCGCCCGCTGCACAAGTTAAGTGAATCCCTGTCCATTTTCTATCAAAATGGAGCTAATTTCTTTGTGCCAATATTGTCGGGCAGGCAGCCATGACCTCACCGGGTTTTGACTCTTCAGGTGTGCTTGAGCAATGTCCTAAAAGGAGCCGCAAGAAATCCTCTCTGTTCGTTAGTACCAGTAACTTGATGGCGTTTCCATGGCTCCATGTCCTCTGGAGGATCTCAGTGTCTCTCTCACCTGTGGTTTAAAAGGGGAATCTTAACTTTTGCAAAGCAAAAACTTCAACGATGGAATGCTATAGCCTTTTAAAACGCACAATATTTAAGGTTAACTTGAGTCTAGCAGGAAGGAATACCTAGTCTACAAGAAGAGCATAATTAGGAAAATGAAAAATAACTTGGCAAATTGAAATTTGGCCAGGGTACAAGCACAACTCAGTGAAAGGGAACTGTGCAAGGGATCGTGGGCTCTCAGAAGAGGTCCAGATCTTTACCTTATACTTTTTGCAAAATATAGGAATCTAAACCTTTAGATTCCCCACACCATGTTGAGTATGCAGAAGGGGAATAAGAAAGGCACGTGGCTTGAATGAGGAACACTGTGTTCTTCTCCTCTGTGACTATGAGCAAATTATTTAGTCACTTGGTGACTGTTTTCCCCATCTGTGGAAGAGAATAATATTGAATGTTCACTTTGCCCACACAGCATTACGCAAAAACTGTTTTAAAAGGTACATTTCCAAGCATGGTAGCATCATCAGAAGTTTCACCCTGGGAGTCATTCTGCCCAGATATTCATGCAAAGCAATACCTTTCAAGAGTCAGGGGTTCTTTTTCCAGCTTTGACAGATTTGCATTATGGGTTAATTAATTTTTATCAAAGGCTTTCAGAATGTCGCAGAAAAAGGCACTGCATAAATGGAAAGCCATTTTTAATAGCGCTGAGATGAGGCCAAGGAAATCAGATTTGGATCAGAACCTGTATAGCTCTAAGCCATGGGTTGCTCGAATCTCTCATAATAGTAATTAATGAATGGGACTGTAAACATTTGTTTTTCAGACAGAACTATTACCTTGATATGAAATGCCTGAAATCACTTCAAAGCAAAATATTTAAGTTGTAAATATGTCAGAGCACACTGAAAAGCATTTGAATTTAATCTCCTGAGTTGTGCTCCGCACTTAGCTCTTCTTGTACTGCTTTTATTACTATAATCTTGATAAAGGCACTCTGAGGTGAGAAACAGAGCTTAATAATTCACACCCAGTTGCAAAAGGCAGTACTCAGGCAAAGCTCTAGTTGTGAATTATTACACCTGAAGTCACGCCCTGGAGCGCGTTAGCCACAAAATCTCGTCTAGGTGGTGGGAGAGGAGGAAATGGGTAAGGAAAAGGCTGCTGTGCAGATGTAAATACATTTTAAAAAACAACCTACTGCTTAACCATGCCTGCTCAGGTGCCCTTCTGGCAGAAAACAACCCAGAGGGTGGGAGAGAGGGGAGAGTGCAGGTGTAAGTCATACAGGGAGAATTCAGTATCAAACTGCTGTTGGTTACATCAGCCTAGCAACTGTTTATGCAAACAATCTGGCTGACTCATTAAAGTACTGCTCTGATCAGCTATTAACTGTAACTGACAGATTAAGAGGAGAACAGCATGAGACAGATACTTCAGAAGTGAGAGCAAAACATACTGGGAGCTTAATCTATGTTTTAATTCCAGCACCCTGCTCCCCGCCCCCACCCCTCTCCTTTGTCGCAGCGGCTTCGCATGGCATGTTTCATATTGTTTAGTGCATATCTTGGCGCCCACCTAGACAGTTTTGCATTCTCGGCAGCACCCGGTGGCACCCACATGTTCATTTGACATTCCAGGGAACCCATTGCAACAGCCACACATTCTTCCTTGCCTTTCTGAGGGCTTCTTAGATCACAGATGCTACTGGTATCACCCACTGTGCTTCAATACTTCTCATGTCCCATGCGCATTCTTCAGGGTCTAATCCTTTCAAATAATAGTGCTTTCCTTCAGATGCTGCCTGATACCGATAAAAAAAGGGCTGAGATAGATGCTTGCTCTTTTTCATTTCCCTAAGCTGAGAGACAGGACTTGTCAAATGCAATCAAGAAAAAACAGCTCAAAACCTGCTACTATTCCATGACATATTTCATGTTCTCCATGTAGCAGGGAAGTCCCAGTCCTAAAGAATTCCCACTCTGAATTAGAAAAATCTTATAAAAACCACACCTGGTTCTCACACAGCACACAATGAATTTGGGGAACCCATTGCGACAGGATCTTACAACATCCAGTGATAAAAAGGTATTTTAAGTGCATGTAGGCTAAAAAATAGACAAAAAGCCCACCTGAGCTAGCGAACACAAAAGCTATCGGTTGCCAGAAGTTAACACCACCTTCTGGAAATCTGTGAAGGCATTACTGGCATTGTTCTTGAACTGCGAGCCTCAGCTACTGGCTCCTGCTGGAGGCTGGAAGCTGGCTGAGGACTTTGAACCGAGCACAACACAGCCGATCTCATGGACAAACTCTGTACAAGCATGATACTGTGCTAAAACCTGTAGGGTTTTCCATACAGCTCTCATAAAGGTTAGGAGGACAGCAGGCCTGGGATAAATCCAACACCCCAGACTGCCTTAACTGAAGCTTTGCCCCTCCCCTTTTTCTACCCCACTGGGCTTGATTTAAAAAATGGAAACATCAGAATCCTCTCTCTTTTTTGGGCAGGGTGGGACCCGAATGAGAAGCAAGCCTTAAGTAAATGCACCTTTGCGCTACACAAACCAAGCTCAATGATATGAATTTCATTTCCCTTTCACATGGGCCATATCTTTCAAACACACCGCGTGGAGCCCAGGTACGCCGCACGGCATCATCCGTGGCTGCCTTATACCCTGAAGCCATCCAAGCAGCAGCTGGATCCCCATCAAACCCAGGCCACAGAAATCCTTGCCAGCCTCTGCCACGGTGTCGGGTTGGCATGAGCTGTGATCCCCTTAAACCTCTTCCCCTCTCCTGTGACACAGAGGAGCCATTGCTAATAGGGCTACGCAGCAATTAGCCATTAAGCCTGATATCCCATTAATAGTTGCCAACAGCAGATGCCTAGCGAAGGGTGGGAGAGGAGGGTAAGCGTACGCTGGTATTTCCCCAATGTACTCCTCTGGTTTCACGTGGTCTGCAGTGACTTCGGGACAGGGATGGGATCTTCGTGCTTGGACTACAGTTTCCTTTCTTACTAGCAAACAGTTAGCCCCCAGTGTCCCTCCCCTGACTTAAATGAGAAGCTTTGTGAATGATGGGGTGTATAAGCTGGTCACCATCTTGCCCATAAATATTACCCAAAACACTTTATTTCCTGCAGAGATAAGAGTATCTCCCATCTTTATAAGTTCCACATTGAAATCAATATGGTCTGCATTTACAACGCACACACAAACATGCATCTATCTATCTATCTAGCCATATATATACTGTATGTGTTTCAATACATACCATATATATAGTATATATTCCCACATTGTGCAGGATTAAGTGCATATTTCCACTGAGAAATAAATAAATAAACAACCAGCAATTTCTCAATTTCTTCCTGCTGTGTGGCAGTGGTGAAAATTGCTTAGAAATAGGACTATTATAAATATTCTATATATAACCACACATTGTGGAGGAGGGGGGAAAAGGGGAAGGTTTGTATGTTTGAAAAATGTGAATACAAAGGAGGGCATAGAAACATATCCAGCTATTTCCACCTCGGTGCTATTTATAGCTATAGTGTTACGAGGTGTTTGTTTAAAGGGGCACCGGCGGAGTATGGAAGGACCTAGCCCTCCTTCAAGGAGGCATGCAAACAATATTAACTTGGCAAAAGAAAGGCGTACTAATCTGGCCTGAAAAACTGTGTCTGTTCTTGCTTTTTTCCCTGCGTCTGTAAGAATTGAAGTTTTAAACTGTATTTGCTTCCTCATTAACACTTTTATTCCTCTAGCCTGAGGAGGTGGCTCACTGGTTTTGGGGTCGGGCCCCGAACCGAAAAGAGAAGAAACAGGGAAATTAGCAAACATTTCGCCACCACCCTTCCCAAATTTCCCTTCTTTACAGCAGGCACTGGCAAGGGAGTCAAATTTCAAAATGTTCTGGTTAGCTCTGCAGTTGGTCGAAAGTAAAAATGAAAAATATTCACTCGAACACTGCCAATTCTCCTGTGAATGTATTTAGTTTTGAAATTCAGTAGAAATATTGAAATAATTGGGATGAAAAATTCAACCAGCTCCTTAGAGAATACTTTGCTTCTGAAGAGTTATAGTACAAACCCCTGAAGAGCTCTCTATTGTTCCCTTGTGAGATGCCATATGGAGTAGGAGGGGTGGGAACTCAAGGGAAGAGTTATGACAATGAAAACAAAAACATAAATAAAATAAAGGAAGTTCTGTGTTCTCTGCGGGGACATGACTAAGGACTCACCAGTCCAGCCACAAGAAATTTCAGCTCCTTGAGCAGCGCAGGGATAAGATGGCAACAGCGCGGGAGGGTTCTTTCAGTCCTGAGTTTTCACAGAAAACGTGGAGGCCAGCAAGTGAATGAGCATCCCCGGAGGCCCTCCGGCTGATTTTGCCATGCTCTAGTCAGCACTTCACCAGCTCAGCCCCACTGGCCAGACAAGTTCTGTATGTTTTTATTCGTAATAGGGAATTGTGGCTGCCCCGTGACAAGAATAAGATGTTCTCCCACACTCCAGCTTTGGGAAGATGTTGAATCAGGGATCCTGGTTCATGTATGTGGCCATAACTGGAGTGAAAAGCTATTGCAGAGTGTCCTGTGCCGCTCGGTGTAAAGGGAAGACCTGTTTCTTGCTCTCCTGGAAGCCTGCCGAGACAGCGACAGCCAAGGAGCCCCCTCGTAAGGCTGCTCTGTTGGAGCCCGTCAAGTATTTCTAGTTGCAATGTGCTCTTCCCATGCTAGCTGAAGTGCAGGTCCTTACACGGCTCCAGCCCATTAACTCCTAGCTCACAGGCATGAAATTTGCTTACAGTCCTATTGACGCTAGCAGAAAACATGTTAGTAATAAAAACACCCGTTCCTCCAACAAGAACTGCAGTATGGTAATGAATATCTCAGCTCACTTTTAAGAAGCTATCTGTTTTGTAATTGCAACTGATAGCTTTTTTAATACGCTTATAAAACCTGTCTGAAAGAAAACGTTGGGCCTCAGTCTCCTCTCGCTTAATCCAGCGCAAACTGGGAGGGAATACGGTGAGGCTTGTGGGCTAGACTCACATCAGTTGAATTCAGGGTAGCGTTAGTGGGAGATGAAAACTACATCGTGCCTGGCAGAAAACAACTGCTGCAGGAGCCCGGTCCCTTCCTGCGGGTGGACGGGGGGTTCGCTGCTGCAGAAGCAGGTCTCGGGTGGGGGCAGTCAGACAGCAACAGCTCTGCACCGCTCCTCCGTACCCCCCTTCTTTCCAAAGCTTTAGCTTCAGACATGATTTTATTAAGGCTACTGGGCCACTAATTCTAACGGCCTTGTTTTCTGTCTCCCAACGGGCTTGTTGACACACAAAAGCTGTCCTGCTTTGGCTCCACGACATAGCCTGGAAATAGAGTAAAGGCATGCCTA
>NW_008824036.1:1182297-1183354 GCF_000699105.1 Pygoscelis adeliae | reverse complement strand
CAGCAGTATAAATTACTTTTACACTGGTACACACTGTGTACTGTGCTGTGCCACTGTTACTGCTTTGGTAAAAAACAATGCTTATGTCTATATAAAAACTGTATAGAAATCTAGTCATAAAACAACAGCTATCAGATTGTGTGCTTAATTATATGTTTTAATTGTTTAACTGCAGGGGCATTTGGCAGTCATAAATACACATTTAAAAAAAAAAAAGACTTGAAAGAAGTTGAATCAACCTGAGAAAATAAAATATCATCCTATGAAATGCTTGATATATTGTTACTTTGATAAGTTCAAACAAGTGTGACTCACTATACAACCATTCTATCAATTCTGAACAAAAAACTGCATGGGATTATTATGCTTTTAATCCAAAGAGCTGGGTATTTGGAATTCCTCAAGCCCTTTGTGGTGTCATATTAGCTAGGCCAGTCTCTCATGAAAAGAATGTATTGTTGAATAGAGTTGAGTCCGGATCTCTGCTCCATTGGGTTGATAAAATGGCAGTTGATTTAAAAAGAACCAGCTTGTCTGGAGAAAGGATTAGCAGATTAAGAGACTGCATGTAATTTTTTTTTATGTAATGTAAAGTTACATTTCATAACTAAAAGGGATTAATTAAAACGTTAATAGAAGGAGAGATGTTATTTTTTCAGGGACAAATGCCTCACCACACATATGAATATTCACTTTAGTTGCTGCTGCCTCAACAGTAGGAAACGAAATGCTGTTCTCTGCGAGTAAGAGTTGACACAGAAAAGACAGACAAGAGGTTTGTGTGGTGGCTCAGCATTTTATTTTCCTGTTGCACTGATCTGGATTTCAAAACAGAAAAAAATTTCCCTGTGCAGCTATATATACACACACACGCATATTTTATCCCAATCCTTTTTACTTGCATTGAAGAATAGCAAGTAAATAGCAATAGCAAAACTATTTTGCCCGATACATTTTCTGGTCTAATACGATGCTTTTCTTTCTTCTCGTGCTTTGTTTCTGCTTTTTATTTAGAGATCTGATTCTGCTTCCCCGCATGCACATTTTCAGTGAGTTA
>NW_008824036.1:1159297-1182274 GCF_000699105.1 Pygoscelis adeliae | reverse complement strand
AGGGAAAGGTGGGCAGGACTGTTAGTGTCCTGTGCTGTGGCAGTAATTTGCAGGAAAGTCGCAAACCTTGGCCATAAAAGCCCTACCTGAGTACAGTTTTAGCACTGTTTATATTGAAAAGTTCAAAGTAAATCACACCAGGAGGAGGTGGCAAGAAGCTGTCAAATTTACTGCCTGTGTCACCAAGTTTCAGCTCGTCTTAAAATCCTGGTTTGGGGCTTTGCTGTTTTGTTCTGGTTTCTTTTCTTTCCTAGGAATGAATTTTTGGCTCTTGAATTTTGGACTCCCCAGGTTTCTTTGACGCTTTTGTGAAGTGATCCAGGGGCGCTAAGCAAATCTGGGCTGGGCCCCTGCCCTGGGAGGAGGCACCCGGCAGGGCTGAGGGGCTGCCGGGGGGGCGCCCGGGGCAAGCACGGCAGGCGCCCCCCCTCCCCTGCACCAGGACCCCCAGCACTGCGCCCCTTGGGCATCCCCTGTGCCCCCAGGACGCCTCCTCTCTCGCCCTGCCCTCCATCTCAGCTGAGGATGGGCTGCTTCTCGAACTGGACAAATGCTACTTGTCTGCTTCATTCAAAAAAAACCCACCCATAAATCAAAATTCATTGTTATTTTCGGTCCTTTCCCGACCGGGCAAATAATTTGAGAATTGTGCAGGAGTCTCATCCCCCCTATTAAGAATAACCACAAATAATCTCCCTCAGTCTGTCATTTATTGCTAGCACTTAAATATGCCTGTGCAATAAATTTTAATTGAGTGTTATAAACTTGTTCAATTACTGCCTTAAGCATTTGTGTACAGATGTGCATCGATGATGCCATATTGCAACTAGGAGAAATTTCAACCCACTCTTAAACTACCCTCCCTTTCACAAAAATCTGGGCGACGTGACAATATGCTATAATATAAACGATGCGTTGCCATATTTATTTAGACCAATGGCTAACCTATTACAGTGGTCTGACCCTGATAAGCAAATTTTTCAGAAGAAAGTACGTCTCCTCCTGGATCACAAGGGAAAACCTTAATGAGGAAGTTTCTTCCCGATCCTTTCCTCAGTCACTATTTAAACTATGCCCCAAAGTAGGAGGGTTGGTGCTGGTTCTTTTCGAAGAATAGCATCCCACCCATTTCACTGCAGATGTTTCCATTCACTGTACAAATGTTCAATGAATTTTTCAATCCCACCAGATTCCTGGCCTCAGCCATGTCAAGAGACAAAGAACTCCACAGGTTTTTGTAAACTGTACAAAACCCAGCTCTTTTTAACCATTTTGAATGTACTGCAATTCACCTTCTCTGCTCCTTTTATTATTTACTTCTGTGTTCTCTCATCTGAACAATCTCTTTCAAGAAATTATTCTTTTGAGAACTTTTGCAGGCATCTAATTATTTCTATTGTCCATCTCCCAGCTGTTTCTATTTATTCTGTATCCTACTTGTGTAGGAGTGACCAATATCATGGGACACTGATATAATATCTTTATATTTTCAATATCATGTTCCATACTAGTTGTTTTTTTTCCTACCACTTCACTGGTGTTTTTCTTAGCCACTGCTGTAGACTGAACAGTGATACCATTCAACTGTCTGGTTACAGACCTC
Organism: Pygoscelis adeliae; assembly: GCF_000699105.1. Taxonomy (NCBI): domain Eukaryota; kingdom Metazoa; phylum Chordata; class Aves; order Sphenisciformes; family Spheniscidae; genus Pygoscelis; species Pygoscelis adeliae. Next base: position 1,180,671 of record NW_008824036.1, on the reverse strand, counting down.
TTTTTTTCCCTTCAGTGATAACTTTGATAGATATGGGCTGTCCAAATACTCTTTTGAAGAGTCCCTTGGAGTTGTCAGCCAGGAATTTCCACCCTGCCCCTCAGGTTTCCCTTTTACTATGTAGGGTTCCATTAAAACCATTCAGACACCTCCAGCTTAGCCCAAATCAGCTTTTCCTGCCTTACTTTTCACTTTTCCAACTCAATGGTAAATATATTTAAGCAACTACAAAACCCTAGGCACAGCACTGATTTTTTGCCACGTTAAAAATGGTCCATTTACTTCCCTTCTTGGGGTGTGTGTCGGGGGGGAGCTTTTTACTCACATCTAATCCATGACAGTGCTTTACCAGTCAGCCCTTGGGTACTTGGCTTCCTTAGTAGCCTCTTGTTAGGGACTTTGTCCAAAGACTTTCTGCACGTCTATATAAATTATGTCAACCAGTTCTCCTTTATTCACTAGTTTGTTGACCTGTTCCCAAGTGTCTGTTATAGAGATGTGAATTTCCTTTACAGGAGCTGCATTGGTTCATCTGTATCACATCAAGTAGTTGTTACAGAATTCCATTTTAAATAATCTCTTCATTCAGCCTGCCCAACGCTTAATTAAGCCTTGCTGATTTGCAATATGCAGGATGAACATTTCCAAAGAGGCAGCCTTTGCAGGCTTCCTATAGAGCAGCTGATTTGAGCAGGATTATCAGGTTTTTTTCAATAGCTCAGTCATGCCTTTCACAAATCACAGGTATGTGCTTTTTGGTCCTTGCAACTTCTTGCTCTTTTACTGTTCGTATTACGGCAGCAGATAGGAGCCATAAACCAGGCCTCCACGGTGTTGAATGCTGCACAAAAGCAAACTAAAAGATACAGCCCATCTGAAACCTCCATCCCTGTCTCAGTGCTCCCTTCTCTGTCACTGCATTGCATCTTCCCCTACTATCCGCTGTCATAAGAGTTAATAGGTAGGTAGGGCTGTTATTTGTCTGCAATATTGTTATTTTCCTTAAGCGTTTTTCTAACCTTCCTCAAGTGTAACAAGAATTTCCTTTGCAGTCCCACTGTTTCTAGCAAATCAATAAATTCTCTGCAAGTTGTTTGCGTCTTTATGCGCTCTTCAAATTCCCCATTAGCCTGCCTAATTTCCATCTTGTATTTTAGCCAGTATTGTTTATATCCTATTCTGCTAATGTCACTAGGGTTGTTTTTCCATTTTCTGGTGATACTTGTACTGTGAAAAGCACAGTCTGACAGGATTATTACCCCTCTTTAAAGTGCTGCTGAAGTATAAGGGATGAATGGCTGACAGTATTAACACTACATTCAAATTGTCTAGCACAATCCATTGCAGAGAGACATTGGAAAAGTGCAAAGTAACAGTAAAAATTTGCGGATTATTATTAACTAGATCAGTCCTCCCTTTATCACATAACCCGTAGGAGTCAGATTTCTTCCATCTTGGAGCCAGAATAACAGCAGTAACCTTAGGGTTAAAGCTTTCTCCAGCTCTACAGAGCACCATGATAAGGCTTCGGCATATCCTTATATCATTTTATGCAAGCCAGACAAGGTGATTTATAAGTTATTCTCCCTGAGCTTCAATTAATTTCACTTAGGACGTTTTCACAGTTGTACAATAAATGTTTAAATTAAGACATTTCCCTGCTCCCCACCCTGCCATGGAATGGAACTGAATATTAACTGGTTATTGGGTGCCATTCATGGCCTGTGCAATTACAGATAAGAACATCGATCTGGCAGGAAAACAAATTGGCTCTTAAAAGAGGGTGGTTTGGATCTGACAGGTTAAGATGATTAGGCATCTCTCTAATGGATTCTGTATATTACTCCTGGATACGCACAGGAAGCAGACCATCCACCCCACTCCTGGGTACCAGATAATTACCTGCCCTCACGCAGGGAACCCAACTTGCGGATTACCTACTAGGTTTCAGGCCAGTTGTTTGCTCCCTAAATTAACCTTCCTGGTTATCCTGTTGCAATAGAAGTTTATAGTACTGGGTAGATAAAGCAATATTTTAAATTTAGAGCAAGTGACACTATCTAATGACTGGTGTTAAGAATACACCATGCCACATGGACATTATCATCTGGTTGGATTCTTGAGAAAAGAGAGGGCTTTGCAACAATTTTTAGGCACACGGACAAACAGACAGGTCTGACAGGGGTCTGGAGGATCTGTTGCTACATTACAATTTATAGAAGGACATCGCTCCAGTTGTGAGAGAAAGAAATCAGAAGTCTTACGCTTCCTCTGCCTCTTCCTTGGCCTGCAGCAAATCATGTAGCCTTTCTTTGTCCCATTTGTCTTCAGGGAGCGATAAGTCACGGGAGAGGCAGGTATTTACTAGGAAAGATAGAGATTGTCAAGAAAATCAGTGTCTTGTGAAAACTGCTAGCTTGCAAAATCAAAGTATTTTCCAGGGAGGGTTTGGTTTTTCTGCAGATTTGACATAACCCAGGGAACCCTCTCTGATTTCCAAGTATAACCCTGGAGAGCTGCTAAAAACTCCGACTCTCAGGCTGGAGAAACCCACCAGTAAAGCTGACCCAGCAGATTGCCTTAGATCTGGGACCTCTGGGTTTTCAAAGCAGTAAACCATGGAGCTGCCCTTGGGCTTAATTCCAAATAAGGGAGGACACTAGACTCTGGGATTTTTATTCCCTAATAAAGTATGAAACTACCAAATTACTAAAAACTTCTGGGGACCTGAATTACCATCCTCCTCTCAGATCATAATGAAAAATCAAGTGTGTGTGTATATATGTATATATAGTCTAGAAAAGTGAGATTCTGCAGCTTTAAAAAAAAAACAGAGACTTTTACCTTGTCTTTAGGAGAAACTCTGTAATGTACAAGCTCAAGCACGGCCACAAGCAGCTGTACCTTTGGCAGCCATACCAAGGCATTGTTCTAGTTACTCAGCTGTATTTGGATTTAACCAGACTAAACTATACCCACACTGAGTTTGCACTGGCCAAAGATGTGACGACAACAAAGACTAGTCTGAAAATAACCGATCTATAGTTCTGCACAACTCCTGGGTAGGACAATCAATTCTACGCATTTCTTGTCTTCAGAAAGGTCACTAGTTGTGTTATTAATGTGCGACAAATACAGACTACAGATTTCCTTTGCAATTGCTGGCTGGTCTATTTTTTCATTTTCCCACAAAGCAGAGATGTCTTCTCGCTGGTAAATATTCTGTCATGGAGGTATGCCCCTTTTACTGTAAGGGCTTGAGAAATTAAATGAAAATCACCCTAGACATCTTAGTAATATTATTCACAAGACCCAAGAACGGTGTTTACATACAGATATCTTAGTCAGTAGTGGTGGTGGTGGTCTCATTAGTATCGAGGGTCCCACTTCAACCTGGACAGGATTGTGCACACAGATGGCTTTCTATCAAGGATAAATTTGGCCCAGACTGGCAATTATATCATATGGAGAATTGAGTTTCTTGATCACGGCACTAAGCTTTAATTTGATAACTTAATCTTATGCAGGAAGATATCCTGTTCCCAACTAAGTGACATTATCACTGCTATGCTTTCTCTCTGCCCACCCACCCACCTCTCTCTCCAGCCTCCATTGGATTAGCAATACAGTCAGCAAAAATGTTGCTATTTTGATTTTGATGATAGTCATAATGAAGCATGACTCGTCAGAGGGGACTATGAATTCCCATGACACCAGATATTCAGCAATCTCACTACAGCACGTCAGGAATCAAAATCCTCATGGGGATAAACCTCATGGAGAAAAACAAAACAAATCGGAAATCAAATATCATCAAATCGCTACTTTCCATTGCTTGAAATTCAATTTCAAATTTCAAGCAATTCAAATTGCTTGAATTGAGTTTATAACCTTTTCATGTTCTTTGCAAGGTGGCTTGCTAGATTTCCTTTAAGTATTAGCCTCTCCTATAGAGTAAAACATAAAGGGTTTGAATTTTTTTCCCCACGTTCATATTTTTTAAATGAGAAATGCATTTAATGTTTTCTGTTTGGGAAAACAGTAAGATAATGAAAAAGAATGAGGAAATATGAAAAATAGTAATTCTCCATCCCTTCTCTCATTTTATGACCAATCTTGTTCAGAGTTTTGGAAAACCTAATGAAGTTGCAAAGACAAAGAGGTTCTCATTTTTTCTCCAGATTCCTCCCCTGTGTTGCGGGCCATCTGTAGCTACAATGAAAGACATTTTCCACTCAGTTAATCCAGAGACTAAACCTTCCAAAACTCTCTACATGTTTTGTGTTAAGAATACATTGTGAGATCCCGTTATCGGTGCAGCTTGAGATACTGCAGTGACATAAAATCTTGCAGATAATACAAGCTGAGCTGCATTCAGAAAGCACCTGATAAAACCAGCAGAAATTCAGAAAATCCACTTTTTTAACCAAATGCCCTCCTTCTCCCTCCCCAAATCTATGTCTAGTTCTTGACTTTTTATGAGCAGTTTGGCTTTAGATTTGATCCAAAGCCCTTGAAATCATTTGAAATATTCCTATTGACCTCAACAAGCCTAACATCAATCCTGAAGACTACAAAGGAGCTGTTGCATCTTTAAAATACCAAGATGAAGATTTGTGCCAAAAACGTTTCTCATTTCATAGGTACAGCTGCCACTTGTCCCTTGATATTTCTGTGGTGCTCTGGAAGCTGACCGCGGCATTTGACCATTAATCTCTATCTTGTCCTCAGTGGTAAACTTGTATTTAATCAGTATCTGATTCTGCTCTAGCAAAACCAGTGGCAGATTTGCCAAAGAGGTAAATGGGAGGAGGATCAAACCCTAAATGAACACCACTTGCTAAGTCTTTTGACTTAGCAACGCAGCGTGTGCCACTCTAAATACACGGCTGCTCATTCTATAGCAAAACATACAAAAAAAGTAGTTTTAGTGCAGAACAATCACAAGGAAAGACAGATTATAAAGTCTAGCAGTGAAACGTGATCATGATAAAAAGCACAAATGGGCCCAAAAGGGGTTGTGGCAATTTAAGCCAGATTCATTAAAATGTGTGCACAATATTACAACTTTGGTATTGTGCTGAGCTGGGCTTTAACCGTGTAAAACACCTCATAGGGCTACGCCAGCTGAGGGTCTCAGCTCTTCACGGCGGTACGGACAGAGAGTTTGAAATATCCACCCGAGTACCCCGTGACATCAGTCGGGAACCTCTCCGATGGGCATCGCCTTCACAGAGCTTCCTCACAGAACTCGCACGACTTCAGCATTACTGCCAGGAGCGTAGTTATTCCTTCTTTAGATTAGATTCGAATTGGGCCTGATGGTTACCTACTTTATTTATTTTTTTTAATTGAGCTGGTCCACTTGTATAAGTAGATTCAGTGCTCACGAAAGCAGGCCTATTGATCAAACCTGACCTATTTTCTTGGTCCACCCACCGATAATGTAACATGCAGCAGCAGCAACACAAACCTACACCGCCCTGCTCCATCAATATCCCTCATTTGCTCCAGCAATCACAAGATACATGTTCAGTGTTTGAGGCCTGTTCAGTCATTGATCTTATTAATAAAATTGTCAATGGGAATAGATGGGTAAGTTATTACCAATTGCAGGCGGCTTTTGTAACACAGACACACAACCTCGACTGGGCTTTCAGGGCTGAAAGGAGCAACTCATTTTTCATAGGCCATAGAGCAGCCAGCCAGCGATAGCTCCCTTTGGTTGCAATTCTGCATATTCAAATGAAGACTGTAGAAATTACACGTAGTAACCAAATTTATCTATAGAGATCCCTGCACTGCTTAACCCCTTAATAGTTTAAAAAAAAACCAACTATCCCCAACATCTTGATGAGGAAAAAGATGATTAACTTCTATTAACAGAATTGGGCACAAACACACCAAGAGATTCAATAATTCCACAGAAAAGCCAGGGCCAGAATTCAGATCTCCTAAAACATAAGCTAGAGTTTTAACGTTTTGCTCCTTATTCCATCCCATGTCTTTTTTCAAAGGGAAACACTGGGAAAAAACAAGGCTGTTCAGTGGAAAAGCTGTACAGCTTCATAGCCCTGTTCCAGGCCCCGTGGTCATCCAAGCCTTCTTTAATATATTTCTTTATTGAAAGCCAGCACCCGTATTCTGAGGAATTGAAGTCCACTCTTTCTTCCGAAATAATATTGCAGAAATTCGGTATTTATCAGAAGAGATTAATTGAATCCCAACAGTACTGTACATCAAATGAAGGAACAGGGCCCCTATTTATCTCTTAAAGTTCTGAAAATGAAAAACATCTAATCACTAGTTCCCTTTGATGAATGCCTCATTGTTCGCCTCTACGGAGAGGCATTTCATATGGCACTGGCAATACAGTGTTGCTGGGGAGGGGCGGGTTGCAAGATTGCTTTGAGAATTTAAGTATAATTACATTTACGTCCAACCAGAAAGTATAAGTTTCCATGATACAGTATTTTTTCTCTTTTTTTTTTCCCCTCCCAAGAAAAAAAAATTGTTTCTAAGGCGGAGCAAGCGGAAACTAATACAATTAAATACTTTGCTTTGCCTGCCAAGGACATTTGACTGCTACTGTGCTACATCAGGTATGTAATGAAAGGCAAATGACAACGAATCTTAATGTGGTGGGGAGCTTGGGTAACTGTAGTTTTATGTCAGGGATAGCTTGCTAGAGAAAAGCTGCATTGTATCCAGGATTAGCAGAACTGCAGGATTTCATTAATGACCGAACAGCTTTTTAGCAAAACAAAGATAGTTAGGGAGTAAAAAGAGAACATGACTAGAATGTGTACCACTAATTGGAAATGTATATTATCTTCACTTTGTTAGGGAGGAGGCACCGGGGTGCTCTATATTGTCATCTGGAGAATGTCAATTTGTACAAAAGTTTTTCCCAGATTGGGATGCTGGACTATGAGGCAGCAACAGTTGGAAATGACCGGGTTTAAAGTAGACACATTTAACAGGAAACGTACTGGAGTCAGATGGGAAATGGGTTCCCCTCCATGCCAGCGTTGGAGATTGCAAATCTCCGCCTCCTCACCCTCCCGAACCAAGAAGAAAGGGATAACCTCAGCAGGTTTCGCACACAGGTCGGATTTCTGCCTTTTAAAAAACCATTCCTCCATTTTCAAACTATAAATTATATTTGCAAAATGGAATGGCCTTTCAGACCAGAAAAGTAGACTTCCTCTTGGACAGCTGCGGGTTTTTTTCAGACTCATCAGCAACACTTTCTCACAGGCAGCTTCACTTCCAGTAAGCCATCATTTTAATTTGCAAAACAAACTTCACCGGAAAACTACAACTCTTATTCTGTATGTATAGTACCTCGCAAAGTCTATTAAAACCAGCAAGAATTTCTGCACTGCTCATTCTGTACTGAGCTTTGTATTGGCCTACATTTCTCAGTCTTTAATTCAGTCTGCTGCCACTGAACTCAGAGCTTTTTTTTTTTTAAACCTACAGAAAATACGAGATGTCTATGGTCATATCCAGCAACTGTTTACTCAGGACACTGAGAAAAATAAATGTGGAAGAATAACACCCACCCACCCCTTTTTGCAAAACCTGAAATTATTAATGGGACGGATCCTCCTTGTGTACTAAGATCCCTTTGCAGGGCTTGGGGGTGTGAAATTTACACCCACTCAAATGCTTTTCTACATGGTCAAAGTGGTGTAAAATAGCTCAAGTCAAATGACAATTAAGCTTATTACTTGAGACAGTTTTGTTTTGGTGGTTTTTTTTTTTTTAAACTCCTTGCCCTTGACCACTAGGCATAAGGGGGGGGGAGGAGGGAGGGAAGAAAGACTCCTTAAGACAATTTTGAAACAGTCCAGTACTTTCCTGATCACTTTGCAAAGTTGAAATATGATTACAACCTTTTTGCATACAGAAAGAACCCATTTAAATGAAAAATTAGCTCCCTTAACAGGTCAAGCACATAGTTACATTAATGTTGTGTAGAACAATAAATCAACTTCGATCTCCAATTGAAAAAATGCTAATTTAGTTCAGTGATTCACTGATTGTACTTCCCGTGCACCCCAGCGATAGAAATCTTTTCTTTTTATTTAATGTGAGACAGTGATTTGACGGCCCTCCTAATGGTGCTTGCAGACTATCAGCATTTCAGTGGAATTCTGATCATGGTTTTAATATTCCATGCAGCTTTGCCCCCTCTGATTTCATGCTGAAACATTAACAAGAGCTGACACTGGAGATTAGAAGCAGACAGCTGGAATGCCAGGTCTTTGTTGCAGCATGGACATGAGCCAACATCGTTCAACCGCAGCCAAGAGGGACCTGGGAAAGTCTTCTTAAGAAGGGGAGGTAGAAAGGGGGAGACAAGGTAGTTTACTGAAGGGCATATACAAGTAGATAATTGCAGAGTCCTTTCATCTCTTAAAGCCAAATTCTAATCAATCCTGGTTTATTAAGGGGAAAGAGGGTCATTAAAGGTAAATTTTGCACTGAAAAAAAAAAATCACCATTTAAACTCGGCAAGCATAAAAGTTTGCACAGAAAGCAACTGCATGTCCGCAGCCACCTCTAATTTGTCTGCCTAACAATTGTGATTATTTGCAGTGCTTCTATTTGAAAATGCAGTGCCGGTCTCCTTTAAAAAAAGATTTAATCCACTTAGTTCCAGGTGAATAAATTGAGAAATAAAACTGGATTTATGTGCTGGTGCAGTGTGTGAACTGTACATTCCCAGGCAAAAAGGAGGAGGTAGTATAACATAACATTCTTGTGTCTAATAAATTGTTTCCTGAGAACAGAAACCTAATAAAGATACATAATTTCATCCAAACCATGAAGCAACTCTTATTCTTCACACATTCTTCAGAGAGAAACTTAGGGAGAAGGCAAGGGATGCTCTATGGCAAAGCTGCGTGGGTTTTGTGGGCTATTTTGTGTTGTTTTGGGTAGGTTTTTTTTTCTTTTAAATAAGAACTTCTGAAGTGTAAAAGTTGTAGAGGACAAACAGAGCAGATATTTAGACAAACCCTGGCTGTGATGAATTCAAATTAATAAGCCAAAAAAGAAATTTCAAATGAAGGCAGGACTGGGGGAGGCTTCTGGGGAAGAAGCTTATCACTGAAAATTATATACCTGGAAAAGGGTGGTAGCCCAAGGAGCAGGGCTCCCTCAGGCTGGGCTTGAGCAAGTGGTTTATCCGGTCTTGACCAAATACGTAGCCTTGGGCAAGTCGCTTAATTTCTGCATCTCCCCTTCAAGCTTTCTTCTCTCCTGAGTGCATGAACTACAGTGAGCCTCGATGGCTTGGCTTCTCTCAGCTCTAGCACTCAATAATACCGATTCTTTCCCAAAACAACACTCTCTCTCTCTCTCTCCACAGTTATCAGTTATTATGAAACTGAGTCAGCTCGCCTACCGTGCTCGGTGCTACCCAAACACACGGGAGCTTGCAGTCTACAAAGCAGGGACAGATGCAGGAGGGCGAGATGCAGATGAAGAGCCCGGTTCCAGTCCTGCAGGAGCTCCTGCCAGAGGGCAAACACATCCAGGCACGGGCCCTCTCAGCTCCAGGGACTTTGTGCTCGGGGAGAAGGGTTCACCGGCATGGGGTTCTTTAGAGTGGGGTGGAGTGTTTTTTTTAAAGTGGAGTGGTTAATATGATGACTGGCCTTTTATTTACTTATTTAATAACTCCCATCTGCCCCTCTCACCAGCCATTCCTAGTGCCCTTCCTTTTGAATCTTAAAGAGACGCAGAATAATAAACAAAGAGCAAATATTGGCACTAATAATCAAAAGGTGATCTACAGACTCAAGATATTACTAAAGAGTGTGTGAATGGAAGGCATTCCATTTAGTATGTTTCCCTTATATATTTTTTTCCACTAAAGGCATAAAACTCCTTCCTGAAAATGATTTACAATTACCTTCTGCCTCCTTTGATTTCTGTACAAGCCTGCAACAATTCTCTGAGCTCTGTAGAGTCAGCCCAGATTTACAAATCCCATTGTTAATTATTAATCCTGATAACAGCACCTATCAGGTCAGTAATACAGGCATAATGGGGTCTGCCGAACAGATGGGTAAACTAAGGCACAGAGAAGAGTAAGGGCAACCTCACCAGCAAAGACGCAGCTCGTGCTCCAGTGATCATCTAGTGAAGGTGAGGTGATGCAGAAGGTCCAGGATCAATCTGGGAAGACCAGTCTACAGGTCAGGAACATCAGGACACCTACCCACAGCAAAGCTTAGGTGAATTTGGGGGGGGCTGATGTCGAAGCTTAAATAGAGCTGTAGGGGCAATGGGCAGCAGGCTGCATGGGTGGAGGCCACAGGTGAGGCTGGGCAAGACCGGGAACACCTGCTGGTGCTCTCAAGTCCCTGACCAATTGCCAGAGGCAGTTTATTGACCTACTAAGGAGTTTCTTCCCCTGGCTGATCACTGTCACTTTAAAAAAAAAAAAAAAAAAAAAAAAAAAGCAAGCATGCACTTCATTTCCATTTTAAATTTGCCTGGCTTGGTAACAGGCTTTTATGCTTATCTCTAGTAGCTTAAATGGCCTTTTGGTATCTAGCATTTTCTTCTCATGAATGTACCAATGGAGTGCCAGCATGGCGTAATCAAGTAATCTCTCTCTATTCTTTTTCCTAAATAGACAGCTCTTCCAGTCTATCACTGAGAGACACTTCCTTTACCCCTCAAACTATTTCTGTGGCTCTTTATAAAAACAGTGTTCGTATCAGAATTATATACAGCGCCAATTCCTGTAATGACTTTGTGTAAGGCTGGAAATACCCTCCCTCTTGCTACACCCTGCCTTCACATCTGCCTCCTTAAAGGACTGCATGAGACCTTTAGCCAGAACCTCACATGACGGCCTGCACTGAAGCAGTGTCCAGCCTGACCCCCGCTGCCTTCTCAAGCTCCCTTCCAGAATTTTGCACCCCTTTTGCAGGGCTGCTTTGCGGTCCTACGCAAAGTTAAGTGTTGCACTGATGTCTGTGGATTAGGCCCATAGTTCCTGACCAGGGACAGGGATAGATTAGAAATCTGTCAGAGCAGACACATTAGAGGGGATGGGGTGTACGTACTTGAAATTTCTATGCTAGCAAATGCCTATTTAATACCAACACAAATAGTTCCTACAGCTCTAGACCTTGCTGTCATACCTGAACTTTCCAGTCCAGCTCTGGCAAAGAAGCTCCATTTCTTGCTTTCCTGTAGGACCCTTCCACGTCTTCCTGTTTGATCTCACTCCCCCTGGCATTATCCTTTCCACAGCCACACAACGCTCCTCGTGATGTCCAGGCCCCTGTTTTGGGATCTTCTTGGGAAATATTTTGCTATGTAAATGCAAAACATTGTCATTGTCGTAGTGCCTCCTGTTGTATCTGCTTTCCTTCTGTTAATTGATTCGTTGCTGTCTAGAAGTTGTTACAACAACTCCTTGTTGTTACAAGGAGTGCTAAGGCTCAGCATCATTCACTTCGCAGCTAAGTCAATCTGTGAACCAAGTGGTAGGGCTCCAGATTGGATAAGGAACATGTTCTTGCCTGGGATGTAAATGGCCTGGGAAGAGAAAATAAAAGCTGAACTAGGTAATGAATGGAAATAGAATGGCCATCATTGAATCCACGAATACCATTGACCTTTCTCAGATTTACATCATTATCTAAAGTTCACCAGAGACCTTCCATGCTTGTTATCATTATCCCTCATTAGAAGTCACTCTAGAAACATTAACAAGCTTCTGAAATGCTTGGCTAATTGCTTTAATAAGGCAATATCAATACTAAGCGATAGTTCCCATGATTAGATATAAGGCGGGGGCCCTTCAGGCTATGTCTTCTTGGGTTTTGCATGCTGTGTTGGGGGGCCTAAGGGAGAAAAGAAGACGACTTTACTTTCAGAGTAAAGCACTCACACTGGACATAAAATGCTCTGATGTTGCAGATTGCAGCTATATTTTAAATAACTGGGGCTACACCATTCTAGCCAATAGAGGAGATGAACATTGTCTGGAAGATGACTGCATGGTCCTTCATCTAGAAATGCTTTGGCGCGTGTAAGCAATCCAAATTTAGAATGGGAAGGCTGGTGAGCTTCCAAAGCAAGCCATTTCTCGTACAATTTTACAAAATAGATAAAACACACACATATATTTCTCTGGGCTTGATCCTCAGCCAACACAAACTAGCACAGCTCAGTTTTACTCCAGTAGAACTTCCCTGATTCACACCAGGTAAGCATCTGGCCCACGAGTCCAAGCACTAGCCGTTTCTTTTAAAGATGGAGTACATTACTGGAGAACAAAGGACCACATGTGCAAACACATACATGTCAACACAGGCACATCAAACTGCTGTCATCCCTGAAATCACTTAGCAGTCATGCTCAGAGCCCATGAGTAAGCTAAAACACAGAACTTGGAATGCATCGTTCCCCATAATCAGTGTTGGAAATAAGCAGGTGAGCCAGGGGAATTTTCCTCCTGTATTCTGCTACTACCGTGCTGGGTTGCATGTAGGAACATATTGTGCTTCCCATGAGCTGTCAGTCCAGCTCCTTTCACCTGTACTGAGTTTAGACATAAACATTTTATAACAAATACTTCTTTCCGTATGCTCCACCTCCACTCTCCTCAGTACGTGTCCCTAATTTCCATTAATGCTCACAGGATGCTTCCAGGGGAGGGCACGGTCCTTCAGAAGATTCTGTCACTATGAGAATGAACCACTTCTGTGCTACCTGTCACTTATTCTGTCTTCTAAAACGGAAGGATGAAACAGGTACCAGGAACCAGTGCACCAACATTATTTGTCTGCAAACTCCTCATCAGCTCTCATTTGCTGATCTGCATTCAATGCACAAACTTGGAACTGTTTTAAATGAGGAAAAAGGAAAAAATACACATACAACAAACATCAATACATATTTAACGAGGTTCAATAGCTCTGAATTTACTCAGATCGATCTCAGCAGAGAAAGGCTGACTGTTCAAACTTACAGTAACTTGAGTAAGATTGCATGAGGATGCACAAATACAGTTTCTGTGGACTAGGCAAGGCTTGGGCCTCAAACTGCTCCCAGCTCTGCTGTGAACTTCTGGAACTGTGAACAAAAGCAAAGAGTTCAAGTCTAAAATAATGGAAGGTTTTTCTTCTGTGGAACCACGACTAACCTGAAAAGGCCTCATGAGTCTTACTGCCAGCCTCAGTCCACTTGTCAATTTGACTCTGAGTCCCCAGTTTTGGAAAGGATATCTGCATAAGCGTACGGGGAACTTTGAAAAGTCAGTAATTATTTAGAAACATATAAAAACCAAGACAAAAGTCAAAAGAAAGCAAAAGAAAGGAGTCAATGAGACTTTTTTCCTTTTCTTTTAGTCATCTTTATGGGCTCAAATAAATCTTTAGCTTCTGCTGATGATCTTCTGGAGTTGAATATTAATGTCTCTTTTTTTACGGTCTTAGAAATAGAGGCACAGAAAAGCAGGAGTGAAGTGACTAGTCCAGTGCCTCATCATGAGTCAGAACATTAATGAATGTCTGAAATATTAACATCAGTCCCCTTCATCAACCATGAGGCATCACTGCCCACTAATAAAACCAGGCAAGGGAAATACCCTTTTTCCTCTTGATATTCTCTGCTTCTCATAACCCCACAAAATCCTTGGCTACTTTGTTTTCTCTCTAAAACAGGCCAGGGCTAGGATTGCCTTACATACAATTGAGTACATCATTAGATCGTTGATTTACCTGAAATTATTAAATTAAGCAATGCTAAAATGCTACAGCGAGAACCAGCAGTTTGGAAAGGAAAGAAGTGATCTGTAGAGTTGATGCAGCTACAGACTCAGGCAATGGGTCTACACAGGGAGAGCAAGACAAGAGCCACGGGCATTTGGGGGCACGAGTAGGGGCATGGACACGCTCAGGGACAGGGGCCTCTTGCAGCAACGAGGCATCACAGGAACTGCCCAACGAGCTATTTTTTGCAAAAGCATTCGATTTGGCATTGCAGTTGCTTCTCGCTAAGGACCCTACTTTCCATGGTGAAAATAAGAGTAGAAGTGAACCAGTGCACGTGAGAGAGAGAGGGGTGGAGAACACACAATCAGCTCATGTTCCTCTCACTTCTGTGTGCATCACGTTATTAACTTCAATGGCATGACCTTGTCTTTTGTGAGAGAAAGGAGAGCAGAGTGAGGCCATTAGAGAGCAGAACAGATAAAGCAACCCCTCCTATTTAATGGCAGCAATGAGTCAGCTTCATTATGGGGACAAAAACACCTTATTTCAGGAAATGAAGAGTTCTAAGAGCCGGATAGTCACATTTACTGTTTTATATCCTCCTTCAGGGACTGGTGCTAAAATGAGATACTTCTATGAGAAGTATCAAAGAAGATGAGATACCTCCAGGATAGACACTGGTACTTCTAGAAATTATTACACAGCTGAACATCAGCTTTGCTTGGTAGCTCACTACTGATCCTTCCCACAGGCATCGACAAACACGTGTGCACTCCTGCAGGACCAAGCTGTCTCCGAGGCTCTAGCTGGCAGAAAGACACTTCTCCGCTCGCAGTGGGACAAAACCTTCAACTTTTTCAGCAACAGTGACAACTTCTGCAATTAGTTCTGTGTTTTCCGAGACACAAGTCTGCAGCACATATAAAATGGAAACAATAGGGCCCTCCCAAAATAGACTGGATTTCATAACAAACTAAATACTGAGCTATTGTCAAAGAGTGCTATTGTATAGGGCCATGGCAGAACATTTGGCTCCAATACTCAATAGCGAGGGCCATGCCTATTGCATTATAAAAAATGCTATGGCATCAGTTTTCATTTTGTGATGGTGTTTACTTGGCAGATAATAGCAGATAATTCCTCCAGCCATTCTGACAGCTTCAGCTGACCAACATATCCAAGTTCAGGTTTCGATACTAATGAAGAGAGGATTTTTTTTTCCTGTTTGTTTTTATCTGTCAAATCTCTGTTAGCAATTTTAGGGGGAAAAGAAGCCATAAATAAGATCATGGGCTGAGGGGCATTTTTACTATTGATGAATTTTAATAAAATGGAAAAGAAGTTTGCTTTTAAAAATGAAATAAAGAAGATTAAGTCTTCTTTTTTGTTTTTGGCAGGGGATCCTCTATTAATAGCTTCATTTCAGCTTCTACAACTCATATTAGAATTCTTGAGATCAAGTGGTTGTAAGCCAAATAGTCAGCAACTCCCTTCTAGACAACATATCTGCTTTGAATTCAGCCTGGTACTAAGTATTTTAAAGGTACGGGAAGAGGAAGTGCACCACTTTTAAAGGAAGCCTGCTGAAATGAGAAGAGCTCTGAGGAGAAGGTGTTGCTGAATGTGATTATATGCAGAACTGATGGCTTCCACTGGCAACAGACAGAAGGCCTGGAACTGCATCCAAAGCCAGGTGAAGTCCATCAAAAGACTCACCAACCACTGATTTTAGTGACTTTGGGATTAACCCCTATGTTTGCAAATTACCAGAAGCAATTTACATCCTCCAATAATCCCAAACCTTGCTTGCAACAATTTAACAAAACAAAACAAAAATCTCCAAGACCTTTTTGTTTCTGGATCATCCCAGCCCATAGTCCATGAAGTGGATTATTCTGTTGCCGATCTTTTTTGCGCAGCTACATTCTGGAAGTGAAACAGTTACCAAACTATTTAAACTAGTGTGTGTGGGGAGGATCAAACCAGCATTTTTGTTCATCAATTCAGATTAAAAATTTAATTTCATGGTACAATGAACCCATACAGGGTTATATCTATTAAGGTCACCTATTTCTTGTACTTCAGCTTACTTTAGGTATTGATGACTGCAAAACTCTTTAGAAGATAAGAATCACAGCTTCAGACTTCTCAGCTCTCACAGTTTTAATGTTAGACACAATTTTCCTGACTCTCAAATACCTTGAACTTTATGTTTGCGAGTGAGGGGGGAAAAATGAAACTCTCTCTCTCTCTCTCTCAGTTGCTGACTGGAATTTTTAAATAACGGAGATCTGGCTTTAATTGAGGCTTTCATTGTTTGAAAAGGAGCTACAAGTATTTCTAAACTAAAATATTTGCATAGTTTCTTGCTCACTCTGCTAAATCCTGAGAGGTGCTGGACGTCTCACTGAACTGTCCCTTCTAGAGAACACAATTACTATCCTGTTGCTGTAATAGAAAAGATTTGAAGAAAGGTTTTCTGAATACATATTTAACATCTAAATGTTTTCCTTGCTGTCTTTGGGCCAAGTCCTTATTCGATTGTTACTCAAACAAAACTCCCATTCATGTCAAAGCAAGCCAGCCTTTCATTAGCTCAGGAATTTAGCAAATTTGTGGTTAGTGCATCCAGAAATTGGTAGCATTTAATTGATCAAATAAAATAATTTTTAAAAGGGATTTTCACCACTGAAAAAAAGATGTGTGGCCATTTGGAAACACTTCAGAATAAACTCGCTGTTTTAGCCAATCTTTTTTTTTTTTCTTTTTTTAAATCTCTAGCTCTTGAGTGCTTATTCCTGGGTACTGTCAAACACATTGCCTGGGAGGAGCGGTGTTGTCCCAGTGATCTGTGCCTCGGGAGGTGATTTCTGATATAGCCATCCCAGACTCACAGAGGGCCTTGTAATATCCTGATAGTGAAATGGAATCAAGCACAGTGTGTTTTCGGAGGCAGATATTACTATCATCTTTGCTCTGCGCCATAAAGAGTACAAAGTACTCTTACTACATCACCTGCCTGCGAATTTGTTTGTAACTCCTGATTTCATTTGGATTTAGTTTTGGATATCCCAGAACAGGAGCTCAGCCTGCTCAGGCACAATTTGCTCAACAAATCAATGCTGTCTTAATCTCCTCCCTGTTATCCTCCAGGTGTGAACAAATACTTGGTTCAATTATTTTTTCCAATAATTTTCCATGGGCGGGCACTGAAATGACTAGTCTGTGATTCTCCGCTTCCCGGACTTCACACCGCCCCTTCACAACTGTTTTTGGAGCTAAGCATCATGCCTGTCCTTTCATAGTTGTTTCTTCCCTCATCCTCCACATACTCTCAGAGGTAGCTGTTAACAGTACAGAGATTGCACCGAGCAGTCTGTAAGTCATAGAGGATGAAGTTCAGGCCAATCACATTTTAGATGTCTAACTTCCCCACACCATCCAAAAAACAAACAAAAAGAGGCACTAAGTTCAGATTTTTCACCATCACACAGTATCATCGCTCTTCCTTCACTGCACAGGAGATCAACTTTTCCCTTGTCTTTCCCTTGTTTCTAATGAGTTTACAGTCAAATGTTGAGTTGTGTTTAACTGCAAAAAGTTCCTTGAAATTAAGGAGAACTCAAAGGATTACGTGACTAGACAGTCAGAAGTACCTTAGCTGCTTAGCAGCAGCTGGAGCAGAGAAAGCAAGCGACGGAAAGGACAGGACTGGTCCAGCCAGGGTTACCTTCAGTTACCAGGGTCTGACACACTGGAACTTTTATCAGCATCTCACAACTGAGTTTGTCAGGTATCTGCAGTGGAAACAGAAAGTGAGAATAACCTAATCCAAAGCCCACTTTGAATAATGACCCGAGTTTGCAAATTGGCAGTTAACAACCAATATCATGAAAAAAAACCCTCACTTTGTTTTAGCCTGCTATTTGAGAAATAAATAAATACATACATACATACATACTTGACTATCTAGAAAATGTTTAACTTCTACTGCAAGGCAAACAAAAGGTAGTGTTTTACATAGACTCAGATGAAATTTAAAACATACCCTCTTTTTGAAATGCTGTGCTGGAATCGTATGTGTGTATGTGTATGTATGCATGTACATATGTGTCTTGTACCGTTTAGTTATGGCAGGAGAGAAAATATGAAGCAGACCTCAGCAAGGTTTTGGAGCTGCTGGACCTGCATTTTCTCTTGTAAATCAGAAGTGACTCCACTGAAATTATGTTCTCAGACCTAGCAGCGTTAATCTCCATCTCTAATTGCTGTCATTCCACCCCATCTGTGATTCCGTGCTCCAAAGCAGGGTAAATCTTTGACTCTGCGTACCTACGCACTCCCCTCCCTGTACATATGCCAGGGACCCGTCCTGTGACCAGATATACCAGCAAACTTGATTCTGCAGTTGATTCAGTGCAGAAACATATGCTCGTTTCATATCTAATCTGTGACAGCATATGTGTCTTTTATCCACTGGCCTCGGGAACTGGAGTGTGTTCGTGCCATGCGCAGCACTATTAGGTATTTTGTTCAAGAATGTCTCTGAAAGAGCTCTCTTGTCTACAAATTGGGGCGATATTTTCACTGCTGAACTGGAGCAATCTCCATACTCCTCTTCCTGACCAAAGGGGAATCTATAAAGATAGCATTTTCAAGCAGCTGGAATGACTCATGGCAAGGGGATGGAGCCATGTTGTCTCGGCATGGGCAGCTATTAATGGCCCTCCCCTGTAGTTGGCCCTGGATTCAGTAACACGATTATCCACGCTTCTATATATCAAGTTCATCATGTGAATGGGTAACCCAAAGATGAGTTCATGCAGGGATGCCAAAGGGAATAAACAAAGCCCCAAAAAGGTAAAAACTGCCTGGGATTTGCAACAAGGATGAATTCATCTGCCCGTGGGAGAAATGTTAATTTTCTTTTTAATTGTACTGCAGCCAGGTAAACTGAGAAGGAGGACAACAACCAACAACGTGTTCAGGAAGGACATTAGACACAAGCGGGATGGCTTTTTTTTTTTAAGGAAGGTTGGAAAAAGGAAAGTGTGGGACCGATTCCCACAGGATACATCCTCCTCATTCCTCAAGAGCAGGACTGGGAAGGGCTAGGAGAGCTGGCAGTGCCTTCATCTCCCTGTCATCTCTCTGCATAGGACTGGCACAGGCTGCCCGAAGAAAACGTGGTGCTTTGTGGTCTGCCAAGCGTTAATAGGTAGTGGCAGTGGGAGGAGAAAACAGGACAAACTGGAATCTAATATTCTCTGGTGGTTTCAAACTGCTGGAAAGGTCTTATAGGATGGATCAGATAATAGAAAAGAAAATGTGGAACTAGGTCTGGTGTGTGCTGGACCTGGCTTGACCCTCTGTAGCCTAAACTCCAACTATCTCCAGAAAAGGTGAGGAACTAAAAATTGCTTTGATTGTGCTCCGAGATGGGGCAAGCACGGCCGGGGCTTGAGCTTCCTTAGTTCCTTCCCACCAGAGCTGCAAAGGAGCAACAGCATACAGAGGTGAAATTAGCAGTTCAGCAGATCTCTTCTACCTGTGACAAATCTCTTCCTTTAAATCATTTTTGTTTTCCTTTTCTGGATCAGTACTAACTCTTCAGTGTCAAACTGTCCAGGAATGGGTAGTGAATTTTTCTTTTAGCTGTTCAGTCATTTAGAATGCTTTAACCCTAGTCTGGACAATGGAATGGATTAAGAAAGCCTTGCTCAGTTGAGATTAATAACCTATATACTCTGCTTTATTATGTGAAAGGAGCTCATCGTAACCTGAACATTCTCTTACCTGGCTGTTACACAAGCAGTTCGGTTCCATGTAATTGCTTCCTGAGACTCAATTGTTTTCAAACAATGAAAACAGTCACAGAAAGTACACTCCATATTCATTTTGGATGCCTTAAGGACTATATTTTGACTTCAATTATAGTTAAATGGCAGTAGAGGCTAAATTAAAATTGTTTATTTAATTAGCTGCCATATTTGTCATATTAATAATTAGTGTGCCATACCTGTTCTGCTTAAATTCAGATTATTGCTCTGGAGGAGGGGAAAAAGTAACAATGGTCATGGGGTAACATTCAAAGGAAGGTGTCACGGCAAATCCTCTGTTTCAGGCAGCCAGGCTGTTCTCTAGACACAAGCTCCGGCTCGTAGCAAAAGTACAGATTTACAAACCAGGGCTTGGGGCGTTCCTGTTCAGAGCACTGATGTGAAGCCAAGTTTTGTGGCTGTTCTTTCCCTGCTGGGTGAGCCAAGGTGGAGCTCCACAGGTACACCCTTTCGGAGGAGGGAGGGACACAGGACTCTCAGGAGACAGGTCTGTCCTTACTGTTGCTGCAGATTCCCTGTGCAACTTTAGCGTTAGAGCTCCACTTTTCAGTTTTCCTACCTCTAAAATGGGTCAGGGGGGAGCAGAGGATATTCCCTGTCTCCCAAATTCTATCCTTTAACTACACCCGTCCCTTGCCCCCTCACTCATGAAACATTTCCGTGCTGATACTTCCCACCATCCGGTGGATGTTGCAGGATAAAATGTAGTAATGCAAGATGCTGGCAATCAAAGACAGCAGAGAGGTCTGGAATCTTGCTTTGCAATTTGATCTGAGTGCTGTTTGCTGGAAGGACAGAGTAGTGCCCCTATGATTTAAGGAGTATCTTGAAGAGTAAGAACCAATAAGTTTACTGCTATCTGTCCCAATGTTATAGGGGCTGTACAACATGACCAGCAATGACTAACATAGAAGCTAGGTTTTGCAGAGAAATGTCAGCCTTTGCCTGCTGTTCATCACCTGCATTGCTCTCAGCTCAATCTGTCTAGGACTATGATGGATTTACAGCAAGGATTAATTTAGGTCCCATCTCACAAAGTTCTCGCTCCCTAAAGCTGCTTCGTTTTCCTTTGAGTTTTGAGCTCATAAACTGTTCTCCCTTGGTGTTTGGAATATAGGTAGGAAAAGCCAGTGGGGCTAAGAGAAACTATAGATTTAACTTGGATCTAATCACAGCAATTTGACATCTTGTCTTAGTAATAAACCTCTCCTGTATTGTCTCCTGAAGTCAGAGGAGACACGGGAGAAAGAAATCATAGTAGAAAAGAAATGAAACAAAGCAGGACCAGCCTCCCTTTCCTCAGCGTTCTCACACACGGACATCACCCCAGCGAGCTGAGATTGTAAAATATATGTATATCTACCTACAGTCTTCTGTCATCACACAATGAAGGAAAAGACGGTACCAAACGGCAATTCATCCCACTGCTCTTAAGCACTCCAATTAGGACAGGATAAATCATCCTCTGGAAGTGCTCATATCTCTCCACTGAGCAGACAGTTCACCGCTGAATAGGTGGTTGACTGAGACTAGGTCCGGGGCTATTAGATAGAAAAACCTCTCTGAGACTTACCCCGCTCTACCTGACACTATCAGGTTGTCCACTGGCACCACCACCTGAAGCTTCACCCTCTTCAGGTAGACTATGCAGCTTAACATCTGCTAAATGTTTATGGATATTTAGTTACACAGAAAGAAAGAAGTGAACAGGCATCAATCTTCATGAAAAAGGTGGCAGGAGGTGACATCTGCCCTCCCACTGGAGGAGGCTGTGGTGGTA
>NW_008824036.1:1152909-1159210 GCF_000699105.1 Pygoscelis adeliae | reverse complement strand
AGACAAAAACCTGAATATTTCAACCCTCGCTACCCTCATGGAAAAATGACACTGCAGGAAAAGGAAGATTAAGATGCATTCAAATGGCAATTCAGTATGGAAATTCATACACAGTGCTATAGCGATAGCAAAAGGAATAAAACCAATTATCTGTGGCTGGCTAGCGAACTCCCAAACACCCCCAGTCAGTCTTCATAAGAATTAGCCAAATGTAAGACTGCAATATGGTTCCAGCCTGAAGTGATCATCTAGAAATGACCTGTCCCATCCATTGAGATGCAATTACTAAGCACACAGTAATTCCTACGAAGCAACGGCCACATTTCATTATGGCACAGGATGGGATAAGCACAAGCGCTGGACAACGACCGTGGAAATACCAAGTATTTGGTTGTTCTGTCACGAACCGTCCAGGCCTGAAGCAAAACATCTTAAGATGCCAGTCAAAGGAGAGCTGATTTTATTTAGTGCTCAAGTGGGTAGTGAACGCCTGCAACTTGCTTCAAAAACATAGCTGCTGAGGGCAGCTGATTAGGGAGAGGACGCCACAGCCTCAGGGCACTATTAACACAGACCCTTCCACCTGCTCTCCTGAGCCTACAGCAGGGATAATTAGTAAACCAGTACCTGAGCATCACAAGGTGCAGGCTGGCTTAGAAGCCAAAAAAGGATCAAAGCGGATAACTGAGGATCTGGCCTCAGACGCCCTGCGGGCTGAGAAAATAGGGCCGGATTCAAACCAGAGATGGCTTTCGGTACCTAAACTAGGACATAAAGAGGTTCTGCTTTAATATATGCTATTCCAGAGGCTGGAGACCTCCTCCAACCAGCAGGAGATCCAGGTTCAGTCCTGTCCTTCACATCAGTGTTTCCCGAGAAATGCTTCATCACCTGTGATTTCAGGGAGAGAACTGGTGTAGAGGCTCCTGAAATCTGGAGGAAAACAGAAGGGCACAGGGGCTGGCTTGGGTCCAGGTATGTATATAGTCCTATTTTTCCCCTTCCTTCATGCAGGAACTGGGAAGAGATTCACGTTTCTTGCTACTGCTTGAGCAGGCCAGGACATGGACACCTGACCTTGCACAGCTCTTACAAAGGAGCTCTGCACAGAACATCTGAAGGACTAACTCATCAAGGGAACTGGAGCAATCAATACGGGGAAATGATGAAGACCTGAGCAAGGCAAACGGTGTTGACAGGACTAGAAGGGAGGGATTATTTCTAAGGTGATAAAAAGAAACGCTAGTCAGAATCCAAAATCCACAACAAATATCATGGCAACCAAGTCATGAATGAATCAGCATCCGCTACCAAACCTTGCTCTCAGGTTTTATACCCTGCTCAGCCAGGTATTTGAAGCGAACAGTCTGCAGGGTTTTTAGTTCAACAAACTTTGCTGTGACTAAAATTCAACCCTGTGACTCTCTACCCTCATGAGGAATGACAAGAGGAATATACCCCCCTTCTTTGCTGAACAAGGTTGCTTCTCTTAGACAACAAAATATCGAAGGTCAGAATTTTTATTAGCCTAGTCTCAACCTGCCTTAAAGTGGCTAATGAAAGATCCCTAGAGCTTCACCTTGACCTTGACTTGTCCTGCAATTCTTTAATTGTAGGTAATTATTTTCTACCCTTTGGGTTACACTGAACATTGTGAAGGAAAGCTCTAAGAAAGGAGAGGACTGATTTCTAGTTTGATTAATGAAGATAACCAAACTGATTTGTAATAACATGGAACTTCCTCCCACATGTTATTTAGATTTTATTCTTCAATTATTTCCCTCTGTTGCTGTTAGGCATGTAAATTTGAAGTAGTACATTTATCTAAGTCCTGTGATAAATTCTGGTGTCTTGACTTCGGTACAGTGATACTGTACCTTAGTATCTCCTTGCATCTAAGTAATTTGTACTATTCTGAAGGAGACGTAATAATAAGAAATATTAGATATTTGGCCATGAAATTTTTAGAAGAAAACCAGTAATTTCTTTGTTTCTAATCTTCAGTCCTGTAGTTCAGAGAACAGAAGAAAACACTGCTTTTAAAAATCTCTCCCATTTTCCCTTTTTATCTCTTGTTGATACTATTCCACCAGTGGGAAAAGGGAGAATGACTCACAATACTCCATTTGCAATTTTTAACAAGCTTCCTCTTGAAATATCCATTTTAATATCTTTTTTCATTTTTTTTAAAGGAAAAGAGTAAAAAACTGAGCAGAGATAAGATGTTTGAAATGATTTTTTCAAAGAAAACAATGCTAAAAGGTTTCTAGTATTTTCCCCTGAATGTTGTCGCTTCTGTCCTGCAGACAGCTGGGCAGGAAATGCATTTTGTCTGCAGCATATGAAAAATTGTAAGGACTATATGCATTTTTAAAATAACAAATAACAGGTCTGTGGGTTTCTTTGGGCAGGGAGGGAATAGGAGAAAGAATACAACTTTCTTTAAAGGCTAGAAAACACATATCTAGTCCTCAGGTTCTGCTTGCGTATTACCTATCGGTGCATCCATCTGTTATGTATACTGGATTATCCTGACCTTTTCGGCATTCTGTATGCTGATTATCTAGCAGCTCCATTCCTCCGATGATTACAGCCTCCTCAACTTGTGGGAAAGGGCTGGGATAGCCAGTCAGTCAAACTGCAGAATAATGAAAAGGTCAGACCAGTATAGCATAAAACCGTACTTCAGAGGCTACATCAGGCATTAAATTTTGGTACCTCATTTTCATAAGAGAGACTGTAATGAGGTCAGAAATCAGCACAGTGGTTGCCAGACTGAAGGAAGGACTGGCATAGGAAACCAAAAATCTGAGATATGCTACAGACCTGAAATCTCTCGGAGTTTTGATCACAAGGACAGAGAATCTAGTTTGCACCCCTGGTTTGTGCTGAAGATGTGATTCCTGTGTACTAAAATGAGAGGCAAAACCGAACAAATTCTACTAGGTGTGTTAGAAAATACAAATTTTCCTCTGTCAGAAAAAGGAAGAAAAATAGAGCTCAGGGCTGGCTTAACTAACTACAGCAAGCTTCAGGCTGACTTGTCGCAACAGGATAGGTTTTTTGCCACAAATGACAATAATGTTACTGTAATACAAGCACAAGTTGCTCCACAGTTGGGAAATAAGAAAACATGCCCCCCGTGCCCCTCTGCAAGCTGCGTTCAGGATAGCGGGACGTGGCTATTCACTTCAATTATGAGCTGTAGTGTGGGATCTGCAGGACCCTACACCAGGCACAACAAGGAAGCAGTATCACAAAACAGTTTATAACTGAAACACGCACATCCTCCAAGGCATACCAGGGAATATATACTAATGTGGCCACTGATAACCAGCCATTCACCGTTCGGCACCTTTAAGTCTGCTGCATCACCTGGGTCTTCTGGCTGAAAAGATTCATGGAGGAACCTGACAACAGCAAGCCCTTGGGCTGAAAAACACGGGTATGACTTGAACACATGTCTATAATGTGGCTATATTCCACATTACACCCCTGCCTTTCTCACCCTCTGTGCCTCATCACAGCTGCCTTGTCCCCCACCATGGCTCCCTTTTCTCCATCCTCTCGCCCTTCGTTTGCAAAGCATCACAATTCTGTGTCCTGTTTCCCTCCTCCTTATCTATCTAGCAATGGCATAGGCAGGGCTGGGAAACCATCCCGTTTGTTGTTTCCTCCCCTCAGCACTTCCGTCCCAGAGCAGAAGTGCTGTACGTGTCTGAGGGAACACTCCTGGTTAGCTTCAGCTCAAATTCAGCCAGGATGGCAGAAAAACAGCGCTTTAAAAAAATCGCCAGCCATTGGGAGGTAATAAACAGCTTGGGAAGCTGGCCTGTTAAACACCGAACCTGGCTCCACAACCGCAGATCCATCCGCAGACATCACATCCTCGGAGAAGGAACTGTCTATGACTTTGTGCACTGCAAGGGCTCTGAACTTGCTTTAATCCTAGATGCTGATCCTAAACATCATGTGATAACGCACACTAACAAAATGCACCGGGCCTTTCCCATGTCAAAGGAAAATAAATTAAAAGAAAAGAAAGAGAAGTGAAAAGTATAAAGGGGATTTCATGGGATTTGAGTGCCAAACTGCAACAGGCTCTTCTGAAAATCCCAGCTTAAAGCAATAGACTTGTATTCTTGCATTTCTTTCTCCTGATGTCAGTAATAATGACTGCTGAATTAGTTAAAAATCTCACATATTGCTCCAGGTTTTGTTTGTTCATTTATTTTCTGCATTTTATGCTCAAAAAGTTAATAAAGAGAAAGTTCCCCTGCAAAAGAAAGAAGAGAAAAGATAAAATCAGAAAGAAAAGACTGAATTTTCATCCCATTTAAATCCACAGCTGATAATTGAAAAGGAAAGCTGTTTTAAATGAAGGCTCTATTTGAAAGATTTTGTTTCCGTGTTCCCAATTATGTACTATATATTCCAGAAACAGGTTCAAGTGCAGGGCTCTGGCAAAGTCCATGCTTAAAATTCAGCACAGGCTTAAAGCCCATTGACTCCAATGAGTATTTTCTATTTGCTAAAATTTAAGCCTGAGCCATGCTCTGCAGAGTTGAAATTAAGTGTGTAGCTAAGCATCTGCTTAAGTGCTTTGCCTGGTCAGCGCATTTATGGCTCAACCCAGCACAGGAGAAGGCTGGGGGAAGACAGTAAACGTGCTGAGAGACCAGAATTTTCCCCACAAAAAGTTCTAGAGACCTCCTTAAATTTTGAAGTCAAACTACCACTAGGTCCAACCAAGAAAGGACTATGAGCTGTACTCTGAATTTCATCTGAATGAGACATCCAGGAACTGAAAACTCCCTGCTTTGTCTGGAGAACCTGATTCATCATGAGGTGTCCATCTCACCCTTTGCCCACCATTGCAGCATCTGGGCTGTTGGCACATTTATTTTTCACTTCTGGATTGCGAGCAGGATGAAAACAAAATGTGCCATAAAACCACACGAGAGGCTTTGAGTTTGGTTTGTCAGGCTTTGACACAAAGGAAGAGTTTCCAGAAAACCAGCAAGGAATTTCCCTGCGGGATTTTTTTAGTCCACTTTGAAAGACTCAAGACCTCGGGAGGAAGTACGTGGTCCAGCAGTTAAACCACAAAACCGGCCATCATCTTGGCCCTAACCTTGCCCTTCCTGAATTACTCTCCGTGACCTTGAGCAAATCACCTCCAGTCAGACCTTCCAAGCTCAGGGGCCTCCATTTGGCCCCCAAATCTCTATTAACCGAGGAGCTGACTCTCAAAGTGCCAGCCCAGCATCGGCAACGTCGAGGCGGGCTGCGAGAGTGTTACTGGCACTCATTTACCTGAGGCTTTCGAGGGAGGTGCAGACCCTTCGTACTGTGCAATACCGTGAACGCTCAAAAATGCAGACAGTGGTCCGAATAATATAAAAACTGAGTGTGTTATTAGTGCTGTCAATTTAGCCAAGAATGTTATGGCACGTGTGTCACTAAGAGAGACAGAAGCTATTATTGAAATGAGATTAGAATCGTTTTGAAACATCAACAGTGGCATTATAGTTGGTAACATTTCCATCTAAAATAGATGACATTGATGCTATACAATCAACAATGCCACTGGGAATACAATATAGAACAGAAGACTAGATTGTTTTACTCTATATTGATTTTCCCTTAGTAGTTTTTGATTAACTGTCAAATCAATTAGCTTTCCCCACCCAAACATCATATCACATTGCTATATTTTTGGTGTCCCCCTCACAAACTCCCTGTTCAATAGCAAATAAACAAAAGAAGCCTGGACTCAAGTGCTCAAAAGCGCTCCGAAATAGATGTTTTACAGGCAGAGATAAGTCCCCACAGATAGCCTGCTTCTCCTCATAATGCTGGAGTCCAGCCATGTTTTTATTGAATCAGGTTCTGAAGCTGTCTAAGGCACTAAGAGATCTGATTATAGCCTTGCCATAATGTCCTTTTAAAATAAAATGCGTGGCATTTTCACGGTGACATAGTGTTCTTTCGGCTCAGAAGAGACAGTGTGTCTAGAAGTTTTCAACCGACTTGGCCTTCCATATCGCAAAGGGAACACATCTCTCTGTCTATCTATCCATCCATCCATCCATCCATCATAATTTCACAGTCCCTGTACGGCCAAACACCTTGCTAGTTTTATTATCTTTATCCCACAACAGCCCTACAGAGGCTGTAGGAAAATGTTATTATTACAGACGGGGCATTAAGGGGAATCAATTGGAGACCAGGGAACTTGCCCAAAGTCATAAGCAGTCCCAAAATCTGCTTGGTTTACTGTGGGCTTCCCAATTACAAG
>NW_008824036.1:1144382-1152854 GCF_000699105.1 Pygoscelis adeliae | reverse complement strand
CCCCCCGCCCTTTTTCCTAACCATTCCAGTCCAGGTGAAGGGACACATGCAGCATGGAAAAGAGGGTTTCAATCTGCAAAACAGAAGTTGAGAACTTACTCAGCTCTCGTAATTGCTTCGCACCTATGTAGTAGTGACTGGTGGTACAGAGTCAGAAAGCTCAGATCCAGACTGAGTCTAGATCTGAACTTTTCAGAAGTTCAGAAACTTGCTGGACTTTGTCTTTTGTTGCACTCCTTATTCATTAACCGCCATCTCTCTTCTACACCTTCTCTTTGTTTTTCTAATTCAAACTGTGTTTGTCGTAGGCATTAAAAATCTCCCGGGGATGCTGTACTAGCTACTGTATCTACCAGGACTGATAAATCGGACAATATATATTACTATTTGCATTGCACCAATGCTTATAGGGCCCAGCTGGGACCAGGCGCCTTTTATGTTAGTTTGTACAGACGCGCAACAGAAGCCAGCTCCAGCTGTGAAGTTCGGGCAGTCTGAATGGGGACGGCAAGGCAAGGCAGGGAAAACTCAAAGTCACACAGCAGGTGAGTGTCTGGGACAGATCCTGGATGTCTCAGTTCCCAGTCCTGTGCCCTATCCATTCGACCCCGCTCTTTCTCGAGAGGCCGTCGTGACGGATGCCTTGGGACAACACACAATAAACAAACACCTCTAATAAAGACTTCCACTGTTCCACTAAAAACAGGATTGGCCAAACAACTTTACAGGACTTCATTTCCCTCCTGCCCACTCCCCAGCCCTTCCCAGTCCCCTAACGAGGGAAAAGGATCTTTATCTAAGTCAAAGCTGCCCCAGTGTTAGGTGTAGGGAGCCATAGTGAAACCAGCTGCTGCTACCACGCCGGCAGCCAAGACTCTCATTTGTTTTGGCTAGCGCTGAAGAATCAGCTTAGGCATCTTTGAGAACAAAATGGTGCATGGAACTGGTCCAAGCTGCAAAAGATAAGAAGCAATAAGAGTCGCAACAGATTATTTGTCTGGTAAAACAGAAGGAGAATTCTATCGAAAAACCGAGAGGATCCTGGTCCAGTCCTGCGAACATAAGTTCTGTTTGCGTAGCGCCAGATGATAGCCTCTCGGGCTGCACAACAGGTGCTAAGCTGCAGCTATTTCTGGCGAATAACAAATTGCTGCTGCCGAAAAGGAATGACAGAGGAAAGTGATTTCTGCACAACTGTTGTAAAGAGGAAGGCTCTTCAGCAACATAGCAACGCTCACAGCCGCCACGGCAAAGTCGGAGGGGAGGGATGTAACTATTCGGCTAGAATAAACAGAAGTAACAACAACTTAAAACAACCGGTTTGCTCTCCTGTGATGCTGGAAAGGGAGAGTTGGTTGAAGATTAGCCACAGCCTTCCCTAACTGATTTTCAGCAAGGCAATTAACCTCTCTGAAACTGGACCGAGGATAAATCTTACCACCTCCTCACACATTTCAGATATATTGGGCCCGTTTTCTCCACGTCCTTTACATAGAAGGGGAGGAGAGAGGGGCATATAAGTGAGAGGGTGTGTACCCAAAAGGGAGCTAACCAAACAGATCCAAAAGAAAAGAAAGAAAAAAATAGGGAATTCAGTAACCAAACATAAGCTTAGTAAGTGATGAGTAAAGACTGGCATAAATTCTAGGATTAGGTTCTCCCCTGACATACCCCAGTCATGCCAAAATAGCCTTAAAGGACCTAAAGTAATTTTTATTACATGAGGGTCTATCGCCCTTCCTTAGTCAAATGTAAACTTAACAGTACTTAAAAGTACTGGTTTCCTTTTTAAGAAAATCTTTTTTAAAAAATTGAGATTTACCACCACTTTCATTACAAGTCAGATAATATTCTTCTGAAGTTCCCTTTCAGATCTACGTTCATTCAAACCCAACCCTGAACCAGGAAATGAAACCCAGAGAGGAGCTTATGAACGTGCACCGAACGACACCCACCTTCAGCCTAAACAACTGAACTTTTACATATCTTGTGCTAAAAAAAGGAGCATATGATAGCAGTAACTGAAGGGATGTCACAACGAAACTCAGTGTGCACAGGCATGGTTCCCACAGCTGAAGGTTTCTGAAAGGAAAGCGGTACCGGGCACAGTACAAGTGAAGCTAGAACCAAACCTCTGCCATGAAATCCCACAGACAACTGGACTCATTTCACCCCCAAACTGGGTTTACAGTAAACATTTCATTCCCATGTGGTTTCATATGTGTTTATTCCTGCGTTGGTCCAGAGGAAGGGTTTGAGTGCCTGAAAATCTGTTCTTTTTTATTTTTTGTTCTTCAGCTCCATGAGACAATGCAATAAAAGCGACTGCTCCTCCCTATGAACCCTGACTCCCTTAGCAGCGTACAGCATTTTTTAAAATTCAGGATGTTAAAGTCTTTATGATAAACACATCTCTGCAGCCAAAGGGATTTTTAATCTCACTTGATTTACAAGCATTTCATTGCATTTGAGTATAACGTATTTTAATAGCATGGTGGAAATTGCAGCAGGGGCTAATTAGAGCAACTAAGTTAGTTAGATTTCTGTGCTTTTGGAAAGCAGGCTGCATCCTTTTAATAGGATAATCAAAATGGATAACCCCGACTTACAGAGTTTCTCTGTAGATACCAGGAGTACTTCTGCATGTAGTCTCAATGGAGGTAACTCCATTGAAGTTAATGGGAAAAGGATTTATCCCTGTGAGCGTGCAGCCCATCCTTAGGGTTACATCCTGCAAAGTGCTGGGCACTTTCACTTCCCACAGAAGTAGTGGGAGGTCTGGGGAGCTCGAAACCTGGTAGGACGGAGCCCTGAGGATAAAACCCTCTGCTTTCGCTGCCATGTTATTGGTGATGCTCAGCTTGCCAGCAAGACCCACTGTTTGGGATTTTTAAGACTCACAGTCATGGTCTTAAACTAAATTACAAACCATTTGGCCTCAACCAAATTTGACTTGCTTCAATACCATCAGGCTGGTTTGAATTTTTCTCAACTTGCAGTCATTGCCTACAACTAATTTGAAACACATTGTGAAGGTCAGCAAACCTGTCCCTGGCTCTCCCTCTTGTCGTTTCCCAAGGTAAGTTCTCTACTCTTAGACCTAGTCATCCTTGGTTCCTACTACAGTCTAAGGGGAGAAACAGCCATATTTATGGTACAACTCATCTGACCTATTTTGTACATGCACTTTAGGATGAGATGAATCACATCCTACAACTAGCATTTATTTCCTCTGCGGAGCACCAGTGAGTCTAGACAATTAGCTCAGATGCAGACGTGCCCAGTAGAGTTTACTAGTTCAAGTTCTGCCCCGGTCTCTAATACTGGGTAACCTCCACGTGACAGAAGCCTCATCAACAGGGACCTCAGCTTTACGCTTTATCCCAGGCTCAGCCGGGAAACCACCACTTGGCTGCTCCGCACCACACGAGAGTGCACGGCCATCGCAGCCACAGGCTGCAAGAGCTGCCGCATCTACTGACTCCTGCAAACATCCGCACAACGACAACGGAGGAGCAAACACAGAGAAAATTAGATGTCAGTACGCGCTGATTATAAGTCGCAACCAACACCATTCTCTGTCAATGAGGGATGATGAATGTGTCATATCCGATGTTAGAAGGATACTTCGAGCCGGTTAGTTTGGCTGGGATTTTCATGTGTGCGCGCTCCTGCTCAAGGGATCGAACAAACATCTTTTCTCCTGCCCTCTGTCCACGCAGTTGCACTGACCTTCCTAAGCCTCGGTGGACCCGATTCTATTCTCATTTGTATTAAGTAAATTATCTGACTTCCAACAGTTACTCAGTTTAAGACAAAGAAGGAAAGGGAAAATTATACCTGCTTTCTGCAGAAGTGCTTTTCCAGGGTTTCCCTACTTTACCATCGTAACTGGGAAATGTTCCACCTGGGCTAAAGCAAAAGCTGGGGAGCATCTTTGATCCCCTTTGAAATTTCCACAGAAGGCTTCCATTTAATTTTCCAGGTTTCTTTGCCTTTCTCATGTAATAATAGCTGATATCATTTAGTGCAAAGCACAACAACAGCCATTAAAAATGGTTATTAGTCTGGAACTGCTTTCTTAATAGGAAACACACATGCCACACTCTGGGAGTTCAATGTTTTTTAATAGACTTCAAGGTAAATGCCACTGTGACCCTTATTTTTAAGGAGGGCGGGAGAGAGAGGAATGTTTCTTGGGCTGAGATTTTGCCCTTAGGCAGAGCCTTGGGCAAGAGGTGGAGCAGCTCCACCTCCCCTCCGCTCCTCCCCTCAGGAGGGACCCTGCCTCTGAAACACTCCTCTGAGGATCTGCTCCTCTGCAGCGACTCATTTCTGCTGGAGGGAAGGAAGATGCATTAGCACTTCAGCACCCTTCCTCCCCGGCATCCGGCTGGTGCAGAGGAGCGGAGCCATGGCTCAGCATACTGACAGCCTTCTCCTCCCTCTGCTCACCCTCTCCCTGCTTTCTCCTTCCCGCAGGCAGAACAAGGCCCTTGCAGAGGTGGGGTGCCCTTCAAGTTAACCCTGACAAACCTCAGATAGGCAAGGAATTTGCACGTTCTTGGACAGTGGCATTAAGACTGATCACAGTCTTGCCTTAATGCTCTCTGTGACTGGCCAAATGCGCCTTCTAGAGCAAGAGATACTAAAAATTCCCGCCTTGGGGAAGAGTAAAATAGTATATACCAGCCTTCAGCAGACTGAAATGTTTCGGTGTGATGTGGGACTACACATCTAACATTTAGAAGTAACATCGGTACTTAGGATCTTTAAGAGTTTTCTTTATTTACCTTTCCTTCTCCTCCCACACCTGAACCTGGTATTTAAAAGCAGAACCTGAGACCTCTTAAATGAAAATAGTAACAGCACCGCACCCACTGCAGAATAAGGACACAGGGGAGCTGGGGTCTACTTGGCCTGATGGAAAGACTCCGAATCTACAGCATGCCCACTGTTTTCAGTTCTTTACCTTACCTAATAAAAGATATCCCCCTTCCTTACAAGTGTATTTCACTAAAAGGATATTTTATTTGCACTGGCAGAGAACGTCTAATGCCTATCTGATGTTTGCACTGGGGTTTGTTGTTGGTTTCGCTCCTTTCATCACCTTATAAAGGCCACGTGATGATTGTGTGACGTTGAGACTTTTGACAGATGTAACATATGTGCAACAATATTTATCATTTATTTAGCAGGCTGGGTATAGCGGCTGGCAAGACGCTGCCATGCCTGACTTAAAGGCTGCTGGCATTTCCATTAGATAAAATCGCATCATGCAGGGGGTTAAGAATTCAGGCATTTCAAATCGCATCAGGCTGAATCATGATTCAAATCAGAAAAGCCAGTTTTGTGTTCACTAAGGGCTGACAAAGTGGGGATGGGGGGGGGTCAGGAGGAGCAGGAATTGATGGCAGGTCACGAATATGTTCCTCTTTTTGAACAGATGACCAGGCTAACGCAGTATAGCTAATGTTTTAAATAATTGGGGAAGGGGGGGGGTTCTGCACAATTCAGATGTAGCTCTCAGATACACAGTATTTCACGGTGGGATTTGCGAAGGCGCTTGTATCTTGGCCTAGCTGTCTTGCTGCTACAGACCATTTTGGTGGAAGCAGACATAAGCCAGTAGTCATCCGCTTTGAAAAATCCCACTGCAAAGTGTCTGACAGTTGCATGTTAAGGACCACATGCCTGACAGACACAGAAAGCCTCCTGCTACGTACTGAGGTCCTGCAGCTCTCAAGAACAGAGAGAAATGTCTGTGCTGACCTGTGCTGACGGCAAGATGCAGCAAGACCGAAAGAGCCGGAGCCCCAGGTCGAGCTCAGCATCCAAATCCTCTGTGCTGTCTCAGTGTCTGTCGGGTGTGACAAACAAATGTACGAATGCTTCAGACCCGTATTTGGTGCTGGAAAGGTTGGCTCAGCGCAAACAACCTTCCTCAAGCCATCCTTATAAGCAAGATATAGTGTCTAGGTTTAGTGATCATTTCAATTTTCTTTTTTTTTTTTTGTTCTCAAGGAAAGAGAAATTTAAAAAAAACCAAAAACCAAGGACTGCCAGTTTACCCTGAACCTGGCTTGCCTGAAGAGCAATAAGAAGAGTCCTTTAACTTCTGCCCAGTTGCAGCTCTCTCTGTTCTCATGGAGCAGCAACATACCACACATTTCATAATTAGGGCGAGAGTGAGAGATAAGGCCATCGGTCTGTGGACATGAAAGGAATGTGCTGGGTGTGGGGAGATGGTGCTGAAAGGAAGAAGAGTTTTATATGGGCTGGAAAAGGCTCGGGGAGAGCGGGGTTGTGGAAGGGGGAGCTGCGTGTGTCAGTGGAAGAGTGCACGCATGTTAGGAAAGTGCGCAGTTTCTCTCCAAGTCTTGCCTTACAAGGATTAAAAAGAGGCTGGTAAAAATACTTAAATTCAGATTCCTCCTCATTACGTACAAGCAGACACATTTGTGAGGGGGGGTTGGCATTCAGGTAAAAGGAACGAGTGCTTTGCAGCGTTTCTCACCCCAAGAGGGATGCAGCGAACCTCTGATGGTTGTTGTCACTGAGGTCCTGCAAACCCGCCATTTCGGGGCGAAGGGAAGGGGCCGTCTTTCCCTGTGACCGTTTTGCACAAATCCACCTCAGGGTAATATTTACAAATGCCCAGCCTGCATTTTGGAGGGCTTTTGTGTTTGTTTGTTTTGAATAGGCTTCGTTTTGGCATCAGGGTCTAGGAAACTGCACATTTTTACAAGCTTCCAAAGCAAAGAGACCTTTGCGCCGATCACAAAAGCACGCTACTGTGGCAGAGGTAGACGACATCATTATTTGCTGAATAAAACCAGAGAAAAGTCAGGAAATATGAAATTGCAGCAAAATATAGAACCTGCAAATTCTGATATTTATTCTGGTCTCTGCTACCAATGAATTACGTGACCTTTGGTGAGTCACTTGATTTCTTTGTGCCGTTCTTGCCCCTCAGACCTTGGGTTTGTTTCCTCCGATTAAAACTCTGGGCTCTGAGCCCACAGCACTGGGCCCGCTGTACTTCTGACCTTTCTGGGGACTTACAGCCGCTTCCAAAAACACCAATAAATGCCCATTCTCGATATTTCACTTTCAGCCCATAACGCTTACTGACCAAATAGGAGACTGAGGTACATCAGAATACTGGAGCCTGTTATTAATCACGTTAAAATTCCTAGGTATTAGTAAATACTTATCAACCATCAGCCTAAAAACCTCCCCATGTGATTTTTTGGTCTTGTTTTTAATATTAAAATTCAGGTCTTATAGAAATGATATTTTTTGCTGCGCTGCTGTGTGAGAAGGCTGGCCCAGAGCCTCAGGTGCGGGAGCGGCGAGGAGCTCCTTTGTCTCGGGTAAAAGAAACTATCCTGATTTACACCACTGCAGCACCCAAGTCTTTGTTCACAAGGGCCTCACACAGATTTCTGTCAGTGGTAAACTGGTAAGAAATGTCCTAAAAGTGGTCCGCTGTTCTTTTATTTTTAATATATATTTAAATGCTGTGTTTCTACCTGACAGCCGTTCTTCTGGGTGTTTTCTCCTCTGGGCAATGCAATAGTGGAAGCAATACTTAAGCAGCAGGCTGACTACAAAGACGCTTGTA
Source organism: Pygoscelis adeliae (assembly GCF_000699105.1). Classification (NCBI taxonomy): domain Eukaryota; kingdom Metazoa; phylum Chordata; class Aves; order Sphenisciformes; family Spheniscidae; genus Pygoscelis; species Pygoscelis adeliae. The sequence goes on along the minus strand of NW_008824036.1, from coordinate 1,145,227 downwards.
CCAAAGCCTCCCATTTTACTAACAAAAGCAGCACATGAACCCCCCCATATAAATGGTGTGGAGCATTTTCTTAAAATCAATCAGGCTCTATTATTCCGTTTAAGCCCAATCTCATTGTCTACTTCTTCCTCCGGAGGCCGATTTCTGCCAGGTAGAAAATTAAGTTTCCTTTACTTTTCTTCCCTACTCAATTTTTCAGTGTTTCGGCACCGTTGTTCGGTGTGGGAAACCGACTTCCTGTCTCAATAAACAAGTGCACACAAGGCTTTTCTGGACACATAATGGGGTCTTTTTTTTTTTTTTTTTATTTTATACAAAAATCATTCCACACTTAACACATCAATGAAGCCACTTAAGCTCTACTGCATCTGAATTAAAGGGGGAATTGTGTGATCAAAGAGTGTGAAGGAACCACACATGGAGTTCTTCAGACACTTTACTTTTGTTACATTTGATACATAACAAACCCAATAAATATGCTTATCCCAGTGGCCCGTTTCATTATCTCATATCCTTATGTTTAAGAGCATTTCCTTTAAGAGCTTTTATTTTTCCTTTGTTTTACAGCATCATAGTTTTGAGGCAGTTTATTTTAAACTAAGATGCTAAAAAGACAGAGAAAAACTTTTTTTTCTTTCTGGGTATGCTCAAACAAGACCAAAAGTCCCTCTACTCTCAGTTTTTCACTGTGCTTCAACTGCGCAGAATGTATCTATCGCATGGCAGAATACAGATACATGCGCAGTAACCTCAGAAAGGGGTTATTAGAGACAAGACTTGCCCACGATGCAGGGAAGGAGAGGAATGTTTCCTAAAATTCTTTGCAATAATTCTCTGCATATTAA
>NW_008824036.1:1136659-1144342 GCF_000699105.1 Pygoscelis adeliae | reverse complement strand
TTGCTTAGAAAAATAAAGATTTCATGTACCTTCCCTGATGCTTGCGGTTCTGGGAATAATTGCAGATTTGCAGCTAATAGTATTTCTCCAGAATTACATCAAAATAATGAAGATTAGAATCTGCCCTTTTTTTCCTGTTGTTCCACGTGGAAGTGACCAGTTTCTCCAGCCAACAAAGAAGCTGCAAGGTCTGATTTTTGGAAGTGCTTATCATTCGTAGCCAACACTGAATGTCTGGCTGGTCAAAGGGTCTGCTTGCAGAATAGCTCTGGCTGAGCCAAAGCGGGACCTTGCTCCGTCCCTACCATGAGCAGGAGGTTTTGGACAGTGTGATTTACACCCACGCAGAATAGATGGCCAAATCCACTGCTCCTGTGAGGAACCACTATTTACACAAGGAGTTTCAACAGGACTTCTGTTGGAAACTGTGCGTGTGCTCAGAACGATACATAATTTGGTCTACCGCAAATAACCATTGTAAAGCATCCACCAAACCTTCAAGATAACTTATTTGTAAGTAAATGACAGGTGCTTTTAGCAGAGTTGCTCATTAAAAGGTGTTTTAAAACGTAATTTTTAAAATTGCTTTCGTATCTTTTGTTTTTCCTGTCTTCCCCACACTTTCCCCAAGGGGTCCTGGCAGAAACGCTTGAGACAAGATCTTATATCCATTGAAATGCTGAGATCAGAACCCATTTTGGTAAACCCGCTTTCTGCCACACAAGATTGGTTTCTTTCTTTTCTAAAACTGGATGAGAAATTATCCTGCTCTAAAATCACAGACTGAATTGAATACATCTAAATGCTTCTCACGGACTCGCGTGCAGCAAAGGCAGTGGGGAAGGAGCACCTGAACTACCAGAAAAAATGTATTTTCTGCTCTGTTTAATTCCCATCACTAAATATCATGCTTTTGTAATGAGCACGGCCTGGTTATAGCTCCTTTTGTTTCACCGAGCAGTGTTTATCTCTTGTCACTTCCCAAATCAAAACAACCAAACAAAACAAGCCCCTGCCAACAAGATGGGGTCTCAACTTCTAAGTAGGACACATCTTCATCTCTTCACTCCAGCTGAGCTCTCACCGAAGTTGGTAGGGACTCAGCTAAGCACGGATGAGAGAAGACGCAATATTTGGCCCCGTGTCCCTCAACCATGATCTGTAAATGCCTTTTACAGCTCAGAGACATCTAACTCTGGTAACGGAGTTTTCCTGCCACCATGTTCTTACCACAAGTCTAACAACGCTTTTACGGTGTCTGCCATGAAACACGGTTCCTGAAATCATGGAAACCTGTGACAATATCAGTTTTCATTAAAAGGGGGCTAGAAAAAGGAAGATGCCTTCAACACTCATGGTTGAGGAGGAAGATCTTGTAAAATGTAACCCAAAGAGAGCCACCGATTTCAAAAGCTAGTTGGCAATGAGAATAAGTCCCACATACTACTTTCCTAATCTCATCGTTTTAAGACTCATGATGTTAGGCACCTGACACGAGTCTTGAATGCTTCAGTTAGCAATACTACACCAACACCTCATTGCTACGAAGTGTAAAAAGAAAGTGCTTGGCAAGGAAGAAAAGGACGATCAAAACCAGCAGCCTGGCTGATACTAAAAAGTAATGCTAAAATATCAACCGAAACAGCCGTGCTCATGCTTTGTTTGTGGTGCATGGGGAAACATTTATTTATAGTAGTGGTATCCACACACACGAAGTTTTCAGCATTTTTCCTTCCTCCGTTGCTTTTTTCTATGCAAATCTGTATTGGTCATTAAATCAAAATTTAAGAAGTATTTAGCAGCCAGCGGCTGGGTGGCAAAAGCCTGCTCTAACTCCTTTAAGTTCCTGCGGCCCATTTATTGGTGGTGTGAAATATCTATCCTATGCACATCCACATTATCTTGTCTACAATGATCTAGTTGAAACAAATAGGAAGAACAATAGAGGCATTTTTAGTCTCTCAGGTTTTTCCACAATTGAAATGCTCATCCAATTTTGAACTTTTGTCTCATTTTCTAAACAGGAGCTTTTTAAAGGCAACTGTACTGGGTGTGGCAATCCAGCAGCATTAGTGGTTCTAATCACCTTTTGCTTCTGAGAAGATATGCTTTGGGGGAAACTAATAGAGGAATAATCAGATACCAGCTTTTAAAACAGCCTGATGACAGGACTTCGAGGGAAAAGGTGGAAAGGCGGTAAAATCTGGCTGAAGTCCTTGCCAAAACACTTAAATGATAATGAAACAAAGCAGCATTTAGTTTTTTACAGATTAAATTGAGAAAAGAGGCCGCAAAGACCCACTGATGCCTCACTAAACCGCTGCAGATCTTCAGTCTGGCAATACACTGAACCTAATGATTAAACCAATTCCCCACTCAGAATTCTTAATCTTGATCTAAATCATGGAGCAAATTTCAAAAAGAAAGACGTGTATATTTGAATGGGGTTGTTTGGTTTGTTCTGCTATAAGAAATAAAGTTTTCCTAGTCGTATTAATTCAATTAAGCTTAAAAACTGCCCTGGGAAGAATACAAAAAATTGGAAACCCTGTCTTATCCATATGTAAACTAAGGTATTTCTATGAGTTTAACAAAACCAAAAAAAAAAGTACTGTCCACCATTAGTTTTGATGTGACACAGGAAAATTATTTAAAGATTTATTTCAGCTTTTAAAGCTGTTTCTGACAGTATAAAGGTATCTGCAGAGCTTTGGAACTTCACATTTGCCATTCACAGTTTACAATGGATCATTCAAGTCCGTAAGTCCAAAATCCTTAATTATGAGCCGTAGCCATCGCTTCTTATGCAGGAAAAAGTACCACTCTAATAAAGAATTACGGAAGAACCACCTTCCACTAGCACTTTCTAACTTCAGACATTTTATGGGTAGTTTTAGGCAGGATCACTTGCCAATGGAGTACATGTTAGTCCTACAATCACCCCTGCAAGCAGAAAACAAATAACCCAGTTTTCATTCCTGGTGGCAACTCGGTATCTGCTCGGCAGACAGGGAATTCCAGCAGCCGCTTTACCCTCTTTTGCCCTAATATAGGACCTGCCAGGAAAACCCTCCCCACTAACCTCAGCCACCATGACAGCACACAAAAAGTACACAACTTCAAGCCCGAGAGGCCTAAGGAAAGTCAGATCCAGAGTTAATATATTGGTGTGAAGTGAGTAGAAAACCAGCGCAGTCTTTAGGGGCATGGACAATGTCCCCTTCCACTAATGGAAAACTACATTCTGTACTAGATGTAAATTCCTCATAGCTCTGTGGCATACCCATCCCATGGCATAGCTGAAAATCAGACCTAAAATCTGGAGGTCGTAACGTCAGAGACTAAAATGATAAGTTGCACATCAGAGAGAAACACTGAAAATAGATAAAAATTAATGTTTCTTGCTCGATGCAAATAATCCCAACAAGAATCTGGATTGCCCGACAAACTACACTGCTCAGATGGTACCACTGGGCTGTTTTCATAGCATTCAACGGAAGCCACTATCACCGTGCTGTCCTGCATATATGCCCCTCAACTCTCCAACTACATCTTTCACTTGCTTTCACTCCATTTTAACTAATTTAAAACAAAACGTGTTACGTTTCAGTGCCTCCAGAGTGGAAAGGAAAATCACAGCTCTGACCTCTGAAATAGGAGTTAGAAAAGCTGGCATCTGAGTCCCTTCCTTAGATCTAGACCTTAACCTTCAATGGAGCCACTGAAAACAGCGATTCTACGTGCAAAAATAGTACAGAAATGCATACACTTTACATACGCATGGAGCAAGGAGACAAAGTATGAGCCTTCCTCTAGCTGTCTCACAACTGCATCTCACTTTCAGAAAAGCATCGGTCACTGCAAGGAAAGATTTGCAGCACAGGACATAACTCATCATGAGCAAAAGTGGGAATCTGAGCCATGACATTTTAATTTCAGATATATTCAAAGGTAGGAGAGTCACTGTGTTCTGACTGAACTTTAGATAAGCACGCACTGTGCCATGGTTTTGGTCTACTCACAACATTCCTCAAATTTTCACTGCAGTAGGAGGAAAGAGAGAAAGAGAGAGGAAAAAAAAAAAAAGAAAGAAAGGGGGAAAGAGAGAGAAAGAGTTTGGTTTACAGGAGGTGTTTTATTGTGTCGATACCCAAAGGCTGGATTCAATAAAACCTCCATCTGGCTCTCACACAGAACAACCTCCTCTAAGACCTCGCAGCAGCCCTCCTCACCTCCAGAGTCAATTTTTGGAGGCTTGTGAGCATTTGCATGGGCTTCCCTCCTGCCACAGCAGGACAGGGCTTTTTATTGAGTCAGACCCATAGAAAGCATCTCTCTGACTTACACTTATTTCGGAGATTAAGGGCGACTTCAAACCCAGAGGATGTGCCAAGCGTGCTTTAAAAACTTGGCTTCAGAGAATCAGCTATTCCCCATGTGCCAGAGTACAAATAAAGCTAAAGTAGTTGCTGAAACACTGTGTGTAGAGTTTACTGAGCGAGGTTCCCCGGCTTCGCTTACGGAGGGGGCCAGACAAGCTGTTTATGAGGGTCTCTTACGGCCTTACCGTCTACAAATACATTTCCATCCACTCAACTGAAACTTCGGTCAACAACTTTTTTTGTGGCTGAATCGGAGCATAGAGTTAAAAATGCTCAGAAATACGTAAAGCTCTGTCCCGCCGCCCTTATTTTCTGATCTATCACCTACTCAGGTACCAGGACTATAAGCACAAACTAAGAGCCTGGAAAGACAGTGAGATAAATGATAGACACATCAATAGACAGAAACAATTAATTAGATAGGTCTGATAGATGTTTAGTCCTTTCTCAAGTAAAACAAATATCAACTCCCAGGGACTTGTTTTTTTCCTTGTATTGTAAGATTTGATCAATAAATCTTGGTCAAAATACTTTTTTTTAAATTAAGCAGCATTTTAATTTTAGTAAGTTAATTCCTTCTTTGTTAATTCCCACATAGCCTTTTCTCCTCCTGAAAGTTCATTTTATAAGCTGGCATTTAGCTCCCATTTTGTTTCACAGCAAAGACACGCAGACAGACAATAACAGAAAAACCTATTCCTTTCTTAACAGATAACACTCGTGTCTTGTTACAGAATTTTCAGGCTGTAAATCAACTTGAAAAGCTAATTTAAGGATATTCACTTGCACTATTCCGGGCTGTATAAACATTCCAAATTCCAATTTTTCATAAAGACATATGCGAATATTTAAAAGGGATTTAAAGACCCATTTTGCAGTTAAGAAGATCTAGATCTAGCATTTTATTTTTCTTCAACGAGATTATCATGTAATATTAATATACGGAAAAAATATTCCCAGTGCCTCTATGTATTTATGAGGTCCTAAGGGATAGCAGAATTCCTTTCGCCGAGAGGAAGGCTGGAAGAAACTGCAAGAAAAAGACCGACTGTTGAAACATCAAATACAAGACAGAATTCGTTCATACACTGCAATTTCTGCGAAAGTGCTGTGGTGTTGGTTTTCACTGTATCTGCTAGTTTAATTGTTTCTGCCTGTTCATTTCTTTGTCCGCTGAAACCACTAGCCTAAGGGAGATTTAAAAATCAAAAGGTAGGACCGAGGTTGAACAGGAAATGAACACTGGTGTTGCGGCGTTATTAAAGTAAAAAGTAAAAAGTTCAGAAGTGGCTCTAGGAACTAGCGTGTTAGTACACGGTTTAAGTGCCATCTCCCTCCCTCCCTGCTTTTTCTTGTTGGGTTGCCGCTACAAATAAAACCAAAATCCGCGTGGCGAAGCGCCCTGGGTTTGTGAATCTGCAACGGTAAGGACGTGTTCTGGGAGCACCGAGGACCCCTCTAACGAAAAGATCTGCATTTGCTTTGGTGCCATCGCAACCGTCTCTTTTCCCCGTGTATCCCTTACCCATGTGGGAGTTTGTGTAGACAGAAAAGCTCGAACGGAGAAAGAGAGCAACACGCGGCTTTCTATTTTCGGTGGGGGAGCGTAAAGTGAACTTCCAAAGTTCAGAGCTCCTCACCCCTGCAGGCTGGGTATAACGCCAATGACACACTTAATGAAAATAAACAGAGCTGGCATTAGAATCTATGCGAGGAATTTTTTTTCCCCCCTTTTTTAAGTGCACTCTATCTTTCTCCTCCGCTATCTCTCTTTCCTTTTTCTCTGATCTCCAGGACAAAAGATTCAACAATCAGAGATTCAAACCCCAAGCAAGGAGGATATGTACTTAAAATACCACATGGCCAATAAAACCTATTTTACAACATATCTCACCTTTAACAAGCAAATTGACCAATGTAAGCAAAAACCGATCCAAAATCCTTTTATAAAAGAGCCAAAAAAACCCAACCCTCAATTACAGCTATTTAAACAGCCATACAATTATCAGAAAAAATACTCAGATTTTTAAAAAAATCACAACACTGGGAGTTCCACCGCATAAACGCGCTCACTAACCAAAAGGTATGAGGCCACAGATTTCAGGAATTAATTTGGGTTAATTCAAATGGCAAAGATGAGGTAGGCAAAATAACAAGCAATTACCTTTTCCTGCCTTTGAAGAACAATGAATTTGGGACTGGTCCAACCTCAGAAAGAGTGATTACAGATTTTATGCTCAGACAAACCTCTACCTTTTTAATACATACAACATATATATGTGTACACGAATGTTACGTATGTACTTTTTATGTACATACTTATCTGTATTCCATAACACTCTGCACTTGAAGGATTAATTAAAGATAAAATTCAATTATTTATTACATACCCTGCTAATTATTTTTGAAGCTCTATAAAGAGAGCAGGAAAACCAACCAACACAAGACATCATTAAGCAGAAGGGCAGCATTTGTGTGGTCACTTGGTGAATTCAACATGCAAAACTTTTATCATTTAACCATTTCCTTTATATTGTGCATCGGGGTGGAAGGGTTTGAAAGCAAGGCAGAATCACAAATTTGACTTAAATATATTTTTGAGGAGGAAATATCTATTTCTATGAGTATCGACAATCACTTTAGTGGATAATAAGCTATGTTAAATAAAACATGTAGCTAAATAGGCATTAAAGGCCTTTTACATACTTGGAAGAAAAGAAAACAGTTTTTTTCTTTTTTTTTTTCCTTTTTTTTTTAATGCTGCAGACTGCAGGCATTTTGGTCTATCTCTGTCAAGTGCAATTCTTTCTTGATGAATGACAAGGTACGATAATAGGCTGCCGTTACCAGGGCAACCAGACAGCAGAGCTGTGTGCCTTGAATTTTGTCATCTGAAAATGAAACCAGAAGCAAAAGAAAAGCTGAGAATCTAGCGACAGATTAACTCGTGGGGGGGGACTGGTAGAGAGCAAGGGGGGGAGAGGGGGCTACATTACAAGCAATTAAAATTACTGTAATATGGGGTATATGTGTATCTGCTCGTGTCTGTATTGCAATTTTCAATATCATTTGCCAATAGGCTTTTATCCCTGTTTTCCCCACCACCCTCTTTGTTCCAGAAATATATAGAAACCTTTAAAAAGTACCTTTCGGAGAGGCCTCTCCAGCACATCCACCTTTACAATAGGTGTCTTTACAATAGGTGTCTTTGCAATGCTGCTCTCCACCCTGCTCGCCACCCAGTTCCTCCCAGTTCCTCCCAGTCCCACTGAGCCCCCAAGAGGCTGCAGCTGAGAGCTGA
>NW_008824036.1:1121831-1136556 GCF_000699105.1 Pygoscelis adeliae | reverse complement strand
CCCATGGCTAAGTAAGACCCCCTCAACCCAAAGATCCCCCAAGGATTCGTCCAATGCCTTCACCTTGGCCCGGGAAAGTCTCTGACATGGTCTCTGTGAAGTCCTCCTGGTTCAGACCCAGCCACACAGGGACCGGTTTTGGTTCACGCTGAGGTTCACAGACACAAAGTTAGGGGGCATTCAGCAAAAGGTTGAAAGCAGAAAGACTGAAGAGGACCCAGCTGCCAAACTCCAGCCTGCGATCAAATTCTAAAGACCAGGATGTCTGGACCTGGGCTTAGTGCAGGCTTGGACCTTTTGGAGATAAGCTAAAACTGTGTCAGTCTATCTTCTCATTTGTACCCCAAAATTTGAATAAAATAGAATCAAAACACAAATGAGTCTTGGGTTTAGAAAAAATACCTAGCCTGCAAAGCTCGAACTCCTGATGCACAGTATAACATAGCCACTGGCTTTCATAAACACACAATAATATTCATAGCTGAGACAAAAACTCTGCCTGCTCAAGCCATGTTAACTAAACCTGCACCATATTTCCTCAGCAATGTAACCTGAAACCTCACAGTATTCGTGTTTCAGAGCCACCATCTTCCATACCCGTCATAGATTTTTATGGACGTCTTCTCTTACTAACCTCTTGGGTTATCAGATAAAACCTCGCTCCTACCATTTTGTGGAAGAACCGTTGATAAAATAAGCCTTCTGTAATTCCTCTGCTGTCCCTCAGGCAAAACTCCCCGTGATCCTTGCACAGTGTGGGTGAATCGTTAGGCTCCCATACCTAAGAAGCAGGCATTTCTGCCAACTTTAAAGATGAGGAAACCGACACAGAAAAAAGCTGCCCGAGTCAGACACTTTGAAGTCAATGGGTCTCTTTCGTTGTACTTCAGCTGGTTTTGGACCGAGCTTTAACGGCCTCCCACGGCACTGTGAAATAGGACCTAGTACTCCTGGCTCACAACTTCAGGCCTCGATAAGCCAAATTTCTTCCCAACAAGCTTTCTCTCAACATACTGATTTAAAATGAAGTTAATTCAATTAAATAAGAGTGCAAAGCAATAAATGTTGCTTAAGCAAACTTACTCCACCTTTGCACAGGAAAATTATACTCTAAGCATGTCAGTAGTAAAGATGACATGTTCTTGAAATAAAAATTCATAACCTATGCATGTCTTTACATGGAGAAATCAGTTACCTGATTTTCAAGGTACCTGAAGGAAGTGATCATCCCTAATGTTTCTCCATAGACACCCAGTATAATGGATTATAGAAGAATGACTTAATTTTTTGGCATCTTGACTGTCTTTGAATATTTTCCATGGAAAAATGAAGTGATTTTTCTCAGTATCATCACTTGCATGATTGACTTTTTTGCCATGACAAGTCCAGGACATTTCAGTTATCCTGATTTATTTTTGCTTGACTGTGTCTACATGGCACTGAGGAGAGGAACCCCTGCTAGCTCTGGCACCAGCAGCAGTCTAGTTGCTTCAGCAGCTTCGTTCCACATGGACTAATTAGCTTTGGTTTTCAGGCGAGAATGTTGCATTAAGTACAGTTATGCTAAGTTTTGGAGCCAGATTAATATCATCTACATGTTACATGTAGCTTTAGCTGACACCCTGCATGAGTACCAGGAAGACAGCGACTGCTTTTTCGGGCTGAAGGACTGATCTGGCTACTTCATTTGCCAGTCTCCGTTCAAGCAAGTTGTTATGAGGGCAATTACAAACTTGTCTTTATTGCAAGTTGCTTTCCAAACCCTTCATTTGAAAGCTGGTTTATTCCTTCTGCGCATCTTTTCCATTCAGTTTTCAAGAGGTAACAGCAATCCTCATTAGAATTTGTCTGTTACCAACTGAATTTATAAAATGTGAAGGTCTTGCTCTTGATGATGTTATCTTGCAACCCCCAAATCGATTTTGTCCAATGCAAAAAGCAGTATTTAGATTTTTAAATTTCCTGCTTTTTCCATCCTTTCTGCATTCTCCTGTTTCTGCATTGCGAGAAAGGAAGAAAAGAAGTTCTGCTTTATCTGGCTCACTAACTTCCAAAAATCAGGAGATTCGGAGAACACAGTAAAATACAGCACTTCTCCAGCTACTACATGTCAATTCTATTTCCACCCTATCACATACCATCACGTAGCATAGGTGCCTTTTGCCATATGGGAGATCCCACAGCTGAATGGCAGAACCGTGAAAACCAAACTTTGGGAAATGCTCCTTTAAGCTTTGGGCATTCCTTATACCTTCCTTGGCCAAATGGAAAAGCAATCATGTTTAAAAAAAAAAAATCTACATATCAGTCATATTGACTAATTCTAAACTGTTTTTCCCAGCTCTGCCTAAGCCCACAGCTGGGCAGGGTGGTAGAGAGTATAGCCATCGTGACTATGTATTGTTTTAAAGGTGGGAATTTAATTAAGACCTCCTTAGTTTCAGAGCCATGTCTTAACCACTAGACCATCCTACTGCTGCTTTATAATCTTCCTTCCGTGCGCCTCTGTGTTAACTCAAGCTGAAGCTGAATTATGGCTCTTCTTATCCCTGATAAGCCGAGGGAGCAGTGGAAGAGCAAGCTGGAGTTTACTCGGCCTCATGCATCCATCAGCAACATGTCAGCTAGTTTCCAGTTGTGGAATCCTTATTAGCAGTGATGATGGAAGAGGCACACGGAAAAGGGCGGAGTTTTCAAAACCCTCAATTGAGCGCGGAGAGGTGACAGCTCAACAAATCACCTTTAGATTTGTGAACTCAGCAGATTGTTTCTGGAAGTTGTTGAGAGAAAATAAATATGGAAAACCACAATGTCATTTCTAAGAGTCACTTTTCAGAGCCCGACCACATTTTAAGTATCTGCTAAGTGATGTCCTTTCTCCTACCATGCTTCTCGCCAAAACCAACGTTGTATCAATCTCCTGACAAAGACAAGTTTGACGTTGGGATTCCAGACACCAAAACAAATAATACCACCTACAGCCCTCATGAGTCACTGAAATCATGTGATTAAAAAAAAAAAATCAATTAATTCTTAGTATAAGAGGCTCAAAAAAGGAAATAACTTAGTTAACAAGGCTTTCCCCTTTGTGAATGATCTTGTGTTCGAAGGAGAGAGAATGATTTACAAATATCCTGAAATACCAAAAAGAACTCATCTTTACATACTTAATGAATTTTGTATCTGGACCCAAAACCACCCTGCATGGTTTGGCCTCATGGACAACCTCTGGGAGAAGTATCTGCTTGCGGCAAGGTGCATAGCTTCCCTTAATTTCCATGGAGTTTGATGGTCCTGCATTCCTGTGCTGTGGATGTGAACCAGCTCCAGCCCTAGTTTATACATCCTAATATGTTAACATGGCTGCATGGCTTCCAGACCACAGTCAGTTTGGTTTGGCCAGGTCTGGGCACAGGCAAGAGAAGCTTCGGTCTCTTTGCACCTGCCTGCGTAGACAAATCCTCCTCTGCTGCTTGCTGTTTGTGGAGAGCCGGCTCATGAGCATCCCTTGGCTAGGCAGCCCCTCAGCAAGCTTCTCCAAAATTCCTTCCTGAAAACTATCTCGGGGCGAATGCAGCATTTGTAAAAGAAGACTGGGGAAAATGGTTCTTTTGGAGAGACACAATGCTATGCTTACATACATGGCATCAGGATACTCTGGTTATGGGTACATTAAAATGTATTTAAATGCTGGTATTAAAGGAGAGCCTTCCTAGTGCTTCTTACTCAGAGTGCAGTTGTCCAATAAATTATTTTGGAAATGGCTTTAGACTTTTGCAATAATAGTTTTTTGGCAAGCAACAGGACTCTTAAAAGAACCACTTTATCATTATGAGAAGATCATAAATGAGAGTTAACTCATAGAAATGGTCGTTTACTAACCATCAGAGGTAATAACAAAATATAAGCCACTTTTACATGGACTGCCAAGGAGGAAGCTAGGGGAAAAAAAAGTGTCACCAATCCACAGTAGACCAACAAATGCAGGCAAAATGTGTTACACCCTGCAGTCCTCTCTCAGATTATATTGGCACAATATCTTTTCTTCTTTGAGAAGAATCACAGGCAGAGATAACTGTCTTGTGGGCCTCATCTCCCGTGGACATGGAGAACAATGTACTCCCTTCTCTGCTTCTTTCTTTTATGTATTTGAAGGCAATTTTCAAGTTTCACTTTCAGCCTTCTCTTCTCTTGAATAAAAAACCCCAGTTCTCTCAGATTTCCCCCCCCCCAAAAAAAGTCATTACTCATAAACCTCTAACCACTCTTGCTGTTTTCCCTACGGAGTGATTGCTACAGAGTGATTGCTTCATATCATTACTGAAGCACAGACACAAGAGAAGATACTGTCCTGCTCCCAAGGCTCTGCTTGGTAGAGGGGCACATTTATTGCTCATACACAACATCCCAATACGACAACATCACTGACTCATGCTGAGATAGCTGGTACTACATACGCATGTTAAGAATATAGTAATTGTTAGTCTTCACACGTGATAAGGTGGCCCTTCAAGAATAAAGCAATGTCCAGCAAAGTGGTGAGCAAAAATGAATCAGTTGTCCATGGAAACATGCTACTCTACCAAAAATGACTCTCAGATGCTATGGAGACGGGGACTATATTGATAGAGAATTGAGGGACTCAAGCTGTAGTGACAAAGGAGGCCAAATATTTGGAGTATGACAAGAAACAGCCTAGTCAATTAACTTGTATGTTTTCATAACAGTTGGAGAGTCTCCTACATCTACATTGGCAAGGGGGTGGGGGGTTAAGATAGCTGTCACACTTTGATAAGTATGCCACTCAGTTATGAAAGATTAAGGCCAGAGATGCGGACGCAGCTGAGTGTAAATGAGACTCCCAAGGGTGAAGATCAAAGTTTGTAGGAAAACCATAGAAAAGCATGAAAACCAAACTTCCTACCAGGAATTTAAGCATGAAAGGGCCATGGTGACTTTCAGCGTCAAGGCTAGAGGCTGAAGACCTCATTGAAAGCTTAGATAGTCCTCACTGAAAACAGACAGGAAAAGAGGGGTTTCTTCATGTCCAATAAAAAGAGACAACTTTGCAGGCTGGGGAATCATGCTAACAAATTAAGACAAGATACCGCTTTGATATTTCTTGGCATTTTTCTCCTATAAATATGAAGACCACAAGACTAAAAAAAGCCCAGAGGGTTCTTGTCTGTTTGTAGTCATGTAAACCACTGCTCATCAGAGAGTCTTTCTGGCCAAAGAATTAAAGCCATTTCCTTCCTGGCCCATTTGTTAAAGATTTTGTCTCTGCTGCTTCACTACATTACAACTGGCTGGGACTTCGCAGGATGTAAGAGGTATTGGAAATCTCTTCCACGACAAGGTAATATTTATGCACTCTCATCTGGTGTAGGAGAACAAGGTGCACCAGCCTAAGTTTCATATTCTCTTTATTGCAGTAACTCCGCACACTCATTACCTGACTGTTAGAGCCTATAGCTACCTGATGAAATCCTGGCAGTTTTTTCACTGTTAATACCTTAGCCGTTTCCCTCACTCTGTGAATGACTTAACGTGAAATCTGGGGTAAGTAATTCAATTTTCCTGTGCCTGTAAAATGGGGGGTTTAATAATTACTGTATTTACCCTACAAACTGTAACACAGCCATTAGATCCATCTTATCTGAACATCTGATAATCTATTGCTCGTTACCACATTGTAACCATTATGTTTGTGGAAATATGGTATGTAAGTAGTAGGAATGAGGTCTGCGCTGATGTTCTGGTCAGAGGAAACAATAAAGAGAACACTGAAGAGCTGGTTTGGCAATGGTACTTCTCACTTTTCCAATCCCAGACTCCTTTAATTAACTTTTATAAAGCATGCGAAGAAAGAAGAGTGGAACATAAGCTCTGCTCACGGATGCTCATGTGCTCCGGTTGCAGCAGAGCTTCTCTCAAAGGCTATCTCCAGCAGCTGCTGCTCATTGCAGCTTTCAGTGGAGGGGGAGTAGGGGAGGTATCTCCCACTAGAAATGCCAGCACAACTGCATGCACGATCACTTCTTAATCTGGCTTTAAAAGTCCTGTTTAAAAGAGACAGCTTAATGTGCAGTGGAGCATTTTGAGCAGTCTAAGGGAAGGCATGGCTGCAGTCAGCATCAGTGCTGGCAGGGTTGGTCAGCTGGAGGTAAGGATGACAAATTCTGCCCTCCGTTGTAGTTGCACTACAGTGACTTCTTCTATCCCCATGGACGCTTCATGGCGGGGGCGCTTGAAGTGCCTCATCGGTGACCCTGCACTGTGAGAGTGAGCTGCGCACAATGGGCTAATACTGTCCAGCACCTTCCCTTTCATAGTTGGGGTCAGAGTTTATAATGGGAGACATATCCCTTGCTGGTTTATTTCCCCCCTTTCCCACATTTTTCTCCCCTGGTTTCCCATTTCATTCTCATCTTTCTTATCAAGTCACTACCTCTTTTGATCTCCTATTATCTCTCTCTTACTTTGGGGAAAATGAGTCAGATGTAATATTCCCCCTTCTTACACATCAGCTCTATCCACTGCGAGCGTATCACGAGGGGTTTCAGTTTTGTCATTCTAACTCTGCAGCGATAAATTTAGCAGAACTAGACAGGGGCTTAAGTGCGACTGCAGTTGAGAGCAGGACATGTAGCTAGGCCTGAACTAGCTCACCTTAGTAACGTTTCAGCCAAAACGTGTAGCATGTCGTTCACCACGATCTAGCTCAGTAAGGGCTCTGCATACTTACTCAGGTAACTAGGTCAGTCTAATTTCTGTGCCGTTGCATTTCCACCCCACCGTTACCTGTTAGCAGTGACATTAGTTCTGGTGGCCCAAGCCATCATCTCATCGCACCTTCACCCCTGGCAGCAGAGCCATACTCTGTGATGAATTTCCAGCACGCTGGGCATCCACGGACATCATCACAGGTGGCACGAGTTTGTTCCCGTCAGTTTTATTCAATGCTCTCCCTCCTCCCGTTCCTGCAGAAAGCAATCCTTAGCTGGTGCACAAAAAGATGTCATCAGCAACTTCCAGGAGAGCTAGAATGATATACATCAGCTGGGGACTGAACCAGGTTATGTTTAGCTTTAGTCCCCTGTTTCAGAAACAACAACGTTATGGATAATCCTTTTAAGTTCATACACCTTGTACAAATATCTGAAACGTGTCTAAAACGAAGGAGAGGAGGGAATTCACTAAGGCAGTCCAGGGGAATATTACTCTGAGAAACAAGGGACTGCTTCGGAGAGTTAAAATTATTTTATCCCATTACTTTTACTTAAGAAAGGGGGCGGGGGGAAACTAAGTATAAGGAAAACTTTCCAAACAATGGTAGGTATATTTTGTGGCAGCATCTTCCTGAAGAATTCATGGGAGCATTAGTGTGTTAGTCCAGCTGTCTTAAAAAATGCACTATACTGCTTCTTCTGTATTTTAGTGCAAAATTCCCAATAGGCCAGGTCCAAAGTCTGGAATCAATAGTAATCTTTCAATAGAGTTCAATGGACTTTAGGGCAGGCCCTGTGTGCTCATTATTTAAAGTAAATAAAGGGGAGAAATAGTGAGTCAAAATGTGACACTGGCAGTGATTTCAAGAAAATCCCCCTAATTTTTAAGAGACGTATTTAAACCAACTTTTAAAGACAAAACAGTGCATGCATTGAATTTTCAGTTCAATTACATCATGTCACACTGATTTCATCTGGTTACCGCATGTTATTGGTGGGAATGTAACTTGATGCAGCTCAATACAGCTTGTGGCATGCTGTGATTTATTACAATTTAAATGATAAAGCACCCAAGAATGTTCAGGCAATTGGATTACTCCATTGACTGAATGTTCAGACATCCATTTTTAGAAAAGAGATGTCACTTTGTGCAATATTAGATGGACTGATCCATTGTTACGGAAGGGGCAGGGGAATTTCCCTCATCACATAATACTGCTCAACGTTATCTCTGCATTTTATTCTTTTTAAGTGGTTTGTGTAGACCTGGATGTGACAGGATTTTATTCATCAAAGGTGGGACCAAGTTCTCAACACACTTTGCTGGGTCCCCTTCTGAAAGAAAGAAAGGCTGACGGGCAGGATAAATCAAGCCCAAGTCCAAATTTTGCCTGCACTTTAAGGAGACTCAAGACATGGGGTCTGGTTTTCCTACATTTTCTAGGGATGGGTCAGTAGCGATCATTGCTGAGGAGCAGGAACGCGTCTAGAACTTGCCTAGAACACAGGCAAGTCCATGGACGCCAAGTTCTTCGTTCGCACCATCTGGTACTCTCCTAAATGATCAGCTAGATTCTCAAAGCTGGAAACTGTTTGGACCCACAGCTCTAGACAGACAGACAGGAAGTGGAAAAACTATGTTCCTTTCTTTTGTTTTGCAAATATTTTAAAACAGGCTATATGCCAAAACAAAAATAACCATGAAACTGGAATAATTCATGAATAACATGGCACAACAATAAAAGGTTGGGCATTACTGCAGTGGATTCCTTAATTCAGCCAAGAAAAGAAAGTGCTAAAATCAACACAAAGGGATCCCATTAGACCATTAGTAGATGAAAGGCTGGTTCCAGTCGCTTTGGTTTACTCAGCTGGATCTCTTTAGGAACACTGAATGGTGAGGTGGGGCCTAACTCTCCATTTTTTGTGTTCCTAAGCATGGGACAGGGGCTGAGGGTGCGTGAAGGTAGGAAAGGAATTTGGTGGGTGTGTTTGGAGAGATAGTAATAACTATTATGGCCCTCGTATATCAAATTAGTCCATCTCTTTGATACACCAATCAGAGAGAGTGTTGTGATGGCTTCAAAAATTTGTTCCTGTCTTGACAACAAACTCCTCGTTTTACATGAAAGCATCAGCAGCTTCTGGGAAATAGATTAAATCTAGTTGCAAACTTTCTCTTGATATGGATAAAAAATGTCTAGGAGAATGGGCTTGACTAATACTAACAGGAACAAGACCTCCTGCTGATGACCTCTTGGTTCAGTGTTTTAACATCTGATCTTACTGTCTCTGGGTCAAAATTATTCCCGGTGCAATTCTGACAATAACATTAGAGTCAGCTTAAGAAAGAATTTGTCCCATTGCATGTGTGGTTTTTGCATCAACCAAAGTCCAGCTCTTAGGGAAGAGGCAATGCTCTGAAGATAGCAGATATAGAGAAAAAGCCAAAACTCAGAAATAAACTTATTAAAAGAAAAAAAAAAAAGAGCACGTTTAAGTGCTCATTCTTTCAAACATCTCTACTTTTGCATCTCCTCTAGCAGTAAAAATGTTTGGTTTCATAGAAGAAACATAGATGCACCAACAGTGCTGAAGATTTCAAGAATTAATTGCCTAGAGATAGTCAGGGGGAGGGTCACTAGAAAGCCTTTGTCCTCTGTTTTAGCAGCAAGTAGGGAGAAGCTGAAGTCCATATGAAAAGATATCCTGGCCCAGGTGATGTAAAAAGTAGGGGCAGGCTGCTACCAAAATCAAAAGGTATGTTCCCTAGTGGAACACCCCTCCACTTAGTCCCCCAGCCACAGCTTCCAAACCTCTCCGGGCTAGGCTCTCTTGGGCCACATGGTAAGATTTACGTTAATGTAACTCTGCAGTCACTCCATTGACTGCACTATAGCGGAGCTGGAGCTAATGAAGTGCAAGGGATCCTAGTGTCCCATCTAAGTTAATGCTTCACATGGCAAAAAACATGCTTTATTTTTCAGCTACAACTTAGCCAGGGTATTCCCTGATCCCGCATACTTCTCCCAGATTTACTTTGTTGTTGTTTCATCTATCTAAAAAGAGGTCTGTCTATCAATCTACCCTGTAAGGCAAAATTTAATGATAGAAGAGAATGTGTGCCGAGTCAGTGAGGGTTTTATCATGATCTATTTAAAAAAAAAAAAAAAAAGCAGGACTTCCCATGTATGCAGATAGCAGCTTTTTAGTCTTGAGGTCAAAAGAAACTTAACATCTGAAGAAGTTAAGGTCTTGATTTAGCAAAGGTTTGTGTGTGCACCTTTTCCATGTGACTTGTCTTATTCAGGCTAACGTCAGTTAACACAGGAACTTTTTTTTTTTTCAAAATCATAACCTCAGATACTACCCGTATAATGGGAGCTAATTGGCACTTAGTTCAGGTCACAAGGCCTCACAAGCTTAAACCCAAGCTTGAGTTCGGATGCTGAAGGTGGTGTAGATGGAGCCTGCAGAGGCAGTCTCAGAGGCTGCGGGTCCCCGTCCTGTACCTGAACTTCTTAGTGCGGAGGGCAAATTTCTTTGTCCAAAGACTCAAGCTAAAGAGCAAGCAAATGGTGCAGATGATTAGGGAGTTTGTGTTGAAATTAGCCTGACGTGACCCAATAAATGTAAGAAAGTAGCTTTCCTGAGTAGGATGTAAAATCCTTACAGGTGTAAAAGCTATTCAAGCTGCCAAATGTAGCACACTCAACTCTGAACATCCGCAACTGCTTTATGGAGAGAGATAATGCTGGGCAGGAGTCAACAAGTTACAGTGCACTGCACTAAGAGCTACTGAAGGCACACCTTTATCCCGCCACTGCTATATTACCTATATTCAGGGTATCTTCATAAGCACAGATGGAAAAGGCTGTAAAGGAAACATTTTAAATCGAAGGGTGCATTAGACAAGTGATTGCAGGCACTGTGATTTATAGCTGTAGTAATGGACTGGATCTCAGAAAACTGAAATCCAATTATCAGCTCGGCCATCTCAGGCAAAATGCTGGAGCCCAACTTTCGACTCGGTGCTTTTAGGTTAGGTTGATTTTCAGAGGTGTTAAGCACCTCCCCACCCCTCAAGCTCTGTGTAGAACAACAGATCCCCAGCCTTCTGAAAAGCAAACCCTCTGTATTGGAAGCCAGCCTCCCCTCCCCTGCCCCAAGAAAAAAACAAACAAAAAAAAAGTAAAAAAAATAAAATTATATTTGATTTTACTGCGCTTGATGTACTTTTTGGGTAGTTGGGCTGAACATGAATAGTCTTACTCCATGTTATCAGGAAAATGAAAGTGTGGAAAGGAAGCCACAGAGGTTAAAAATCTTGAAAATAAGGAACTTGATTCTCTGCCTGTGGTTTCCCCTCATGTGAACAAGGAACAGGAACATTTCCATACCCACCTCACAAAGGGACTTGTGAGAGTTAATTCAGCTCTCTGCAGAAAGTGCCTTGAGATCCACAGATGGAACTTGCTGTAGAAGTGATGCATTACTAAATAATGAGGTACAATCATATGTGAACAAAACACACTCTCGTATTGCTCCATATGTTTTATAACATTAAGCCCTGTGTTGTTTTCCAACAGACAGATACATTCCAACCTGGAGAGGATCAAACACATCCCAGAATATTTTGTCTTTTTATTTCTGAGGTGAGGAGATAGTTCCAACAACATTGTTGTCTCTTTTTGGGTACTGAAACCAAAATAGGAATTTTTTAAGTTGGTTTGTTTTTTTTTTTTTTAAGATGGGGGAAAAAAGAAGGAAGGAAAGGTTTCACACAGCATGGGCCAAAGGCACGTAACTTCTCCCTGGACATCTGTCCCTGAACAACAGAGGAGACCTTGGGTTTTATATCTCAACTGAAAAGATAAATGTGGAAACACACCTCCCCCACTGTCCCACTGCAGTTTCATGGATGGACTTGGAGAGATCCCTCAGGAGAAACATTAATGTAAGCTTTGGTTCTGCCACCGGAGTCTCCTTTTGCCTACCTCCAGCTCCCAGTGAATGCGCACCAACTACAGATGCTCTAATACAGAGTCCTCCATGCAAGCACAAATAGATAGAGGCTTGTGTTTTGGGGGGCTGGAATTTGGGGAAAGTTCTTCCTAAAATAGGGAGTGAGGAAAAAAACTGGAGCAATTTTATTCGCCTTCGCAATGCCAGTTTATATGCCATGATTGTAAGAAAAAGAAGCATTTGGCTGCCTGAGGAATATGGGGACTTTAGATTCTTATTGAATACTTTTGGCAATTGTACCAAAATGTCATGTTTTTACTGGGTTTTGATCACTATTTTTAACTCTTCTATTCATATATTTCAAAAGGAAGCGAATGCTGACGTAAAGACAGCAAGCAGAATACCACTAATTCAAAACCAGGGCTTCCCTCCTCCTCCAATTATGTTTCAGCATCTTTCAAAATCCACATTATACCCCAAAACTACACGTGGGATGTTAGGTCACATGAAAAAGATCAAAGGGGGATGAAGGAGAACAGGAGTTATGCCAAAGCTGTACTGTTATTTCTGAATTACCTATGAAACGTAGGAGAAATACAGATTTCATGAGTTTTTAGTGTATTTTGGCCCTCAACAGTGAGATGAAACACATCTTTTAAATCACCCTACCCTGCCAGATGTTCGTGAAAACACAACTGAAGAAAAGATTTGAAGGCAAAATTTGATCAATCTGTGTGTGAGGTGCTCCATGAGCCCACCAACCCTCTTCCCAAGATGGTATTCTCCCCCCGGCCCCAGGAAGAACCCAGCCCCAACCACTCCATCCTCTCCTCAAGGGGAACTAAGTGCTCTAAAAGCAAGGGGATACCCTGGGGGGAAGGGGAGAAAGGGGTGATCAAATGAGACAAACACACTTTAAGTAACTGATTTACAGATTCACCATTTACTGGATTCCTTGTGAATAACCAAGAATATTCTTTGCAAGTTCAGACATGATACAAGCACACATGCACAGGAAAACCAAAGTCCACCGCTTATTTTTTGATCCTTTCCACTTTTTGTCCTTTCTGGAGAAGTTGGAATCCAGGCGAGTCTCAGACTTTATCCAGAAATTAGTTCATACACTGAAAGAGGACTCTTCCCAATCCTCAGCTCCGGAATGTCTGATGCTTCACAGCATTTCTTGCATAATTCATCTTAAAAGTGGAGTTACCAGCAGGGCAGTCAAGCGGGAAGTGTATAACGGCCTGTGATCGTCAGACACAGCTTCCAGGGAACAGAAGCCGTCGGTTCAGCTTCTTGTAGTAGCCAGAGGGAGCTGTTTGGAGACTTGTCTCAGGAGCTGACTTAGCTCATCCTCCTCTTTGCCATTTAGGACACCAAAGGGCACCCCTTCTGTCCCGTCCTCCAAAGGTATACAACAGCAAAGAGCACCAAGTTTCGGTCAGCGCGTTGGCTGTTTGACATGAGTAGCCACAGTCTGAGAGTCAGCAGCAAGAAATAAATTCTGCCAGAGCTAATCTACTCCTTGTTTCTCAGAAGCCCAAGCCATCCTTCAACAGTTGCTGCTGGACACTACCCCCTACTTAAAGAATAGCGTGAGAAGCACATATTGCACAGCAAAGCCTATGTTCATCCTTTTGCGCCCCCCGCCGCCCCCCGCTCCTTAAAGAACACATAATTTATATCCAGAGTACCATCAGCCCGCTGTTAAGACACTGCTGTAGGTGGAGCTCTGTGAGCACGACACAGTCGATCACAGCTACAAGGGCCAGCAAATAAACGATTCTGTAAGTGTCAGACATTTCAGTCCAGAAGATTAGAGATTCGTTGACTACAGTGTGGGAAGAGCTGTTAAATAAAAACAATTGCAGTAGTCTCAGCCTTCCACAGTCACTTGGACTACCATGTAAATCAGAGACTCATCTTTCATCTTGAAAACTACCTTTTTTTTAATTGGTTGTACGGCCCTCGTATATCAAATACAGTCACCAGAGCACCGGGTGAATGAGACAAAACCAAAAGAGAAAAAATGCATGACTTGCTCACAGAAGTAACATGTTCTTTCATAATTACATCTGGGGGTACACGAGAGGGTCCCCTGGCATATCAGTAACCTTATTCACAACCTGGAAAGTTCCAGAGAGGAAGAATGTATACTATTAAGTACAGCAGCCCTGTAAACCAGGAGACATGAATTATCGCTTTGCTAATGATGTACTGTGCTTCCTTGGGCAAAAGACTTTTCGGTGCCTTTTCCCCGCATATTCCCTCCATCTACCTCGTATAAATCAGTCTCCACCTCTTTTGAGCAGGGAAAAGTCTCTTTCCATGTACTAGGGACACTGCTATCTCAGGCACTGTGCAATTTCAGGGCAAGCCTTTAAGTTCTACCTTACATGCATAACAAATAATTACAAACCATAGCATCTTACCCCACAGCATTACTTGTCTGGGTAGTCCATGGAGTCAATATGCACCATAACTGTAACACAGGAGTAAAGTTCAGTTTGGGCCCAGAGTAAAAGCAAGAACCAGTGCTGCGTCTAAAAGACTGATGCACGTCCCCTTCCATTACTTAAAGGGTGAGCTGCACGCTGACATGTTACTTAAAACAGGAGACGTTTAACTGACTGGCAAAGTCAGATTTTCAGACATTCCTTTGTTTGACAGAGGAAAAAGTAACCTTGAATAGATCAAATACAGAGGCAGTAAATGACAGTTTGTAAACGCATCACATGAACTTGTGTACACATTTAGATCAAAGGAGTATAATGAGATATTCCAAACAATACAATGAAATATTCTGAGTAATATTTGATGGACCTAATTACTGAGAACATGCCTAACAGAGTTTTCCAGTAGCGGTATCAGTGCCCTGCAGGTACTTGTCCATGCAGCCTGTTCCCCTGGAATAGGATCTGTAGACTGCCAACCTGGATTGCGCTCATGAACATCTACAGTCTCTGATTCCAGCTAAAAACCTCAAGCATCTAGAGGAAAAAGTGTTTGCATGGCATGATAGTTAT
>NW_008824036.1:1118921-1121793 GCF_000699105.1 Pygoscelis adeliae | reverse complement strand
ATGGAGCTCTTCCCAGTTTGTACCACTGGTAAATGAGACAAGGCTTTGGCCTTGAAATTAGAGCCCACGTTAAACCAGAGGTCCCAGGCTTCTCCTAGACTCTGCCACGCATTTCTCAATGTCGAGAAAAGCTGAGAACGGGCGATCTAGGTCCCCAATTAACTCCATAAAAAGATCTCGGACTCCAGCATTCATTCACCAGCGCCAAGTCAAAATGAGTCAGCCCCATCACAATCAACCCAAGAACGGCTCCTAGCTGATAATTTAATCTTTTTAATGGATCACTTATATTAGATCTGGCTTTTCCAAAGCTATGATCTTTTTCTCTATTATTGACTCGTATCGAAAATTCCAGCTGTACATATTCACTTCCCCTACACACCTAAATCACCTTATGCAGAAAATATTATCTTGAGAAACAGCCAAATTAAATGTGCAACTATTCGTAACCTTTTGTGTTACTGTATCAGGTGGTGAAGCAGTAGCAACATTGGAAAGTACAGGATCTTTGGGAAATGTAGCATATTATTAGATTTGATGAGATCCATTTTCCTGATGGCTTCTGAAAGATCTTTGTGCTAATTAGCTAAGAATACCACTGAATTATTTAATTATCTCTACTTTTGTGCAATAAAATACGTTGTCATATCACACACTCTATCTTGCTGTTGCTGTTCATACTTAATGATGCCTTTATAGTTCGCGATTTCCTTTGTTCTCCCTCTGTAAGTGGTTTTTGGTGGTGCTGGAGAAGGGGGGGGAGCAGAGAGGGAAGGCAAAGGAAAAATATCAGTTTTAAAATAATTTTTTATGTGTGGGAAAATCTTTACACGTGTTTATCTCTAGCTCCAGTCCCCTACGCAATGTGCGAAACGTGTTTCAGTGCTACAGCAGACCCATATACTTATTGCTAACGCAACAAGGAACGCTTTCCAGAGGAAGAGGAAAGAAACTATCGCTTCAAAAAATTTTAAATCGGCAAGGCATGTTTTTAACAAGGAAGAGGTAAATTATGATAATTACTCTGACTGGTAGGGTCCTTGAGCATTACTAATTAGCATTTATTGCCTGGATTATTGAAACAATGTGTGTGTTCCCAAGAGTGAAGAAGAACTGGGATGCTCGTTCCTTCTGAGCCCTGGGAAAAAGGCAGGGCAGCAAGAATGCGGTGCTGTCGGCAGAGAGGCTCTTCTTCCAAGCATCGCGAGCACCAGCCTTGTGCAGAGCTGCACAGTGACACTGGGAAACTTGTACCTTTTGTAAGCCCACATTTCAGACTTCTTAACTGTACGTCTTGCATTCCACCTTACTCACAGAAAAGCGAACAAAATTAGGGCAGCACAAAAGGAAAGCGGCCATCAAAACAGCCAAAATCATTTGACGGTTGTTAGAGGTGCAGATTAACATTTACCTTGCACTCTGGGTAGTACATGTCTTGTATTATTATTGGGGTTGTGCGCCAACGTACTATGAATAAACATCTCATCACTTTCAAGTACTGAAGCATGGCCAAAGACTTCATCACAAAGAAATTAAAGAGTTAACAGATTCAAGAAAAAAGAGGTATATCATGCCATTTTCAACTAGCATTTTGACTGGGCTGATATGACTTTGTCTGTGAAGAGGCTGCAACCAGATTTCAACCTAAGCCGCATTTTAACAGCAAGGATTTATAAGGTGAATGAAGTTTTGAATTAGAAATCGATTAGAAATTAATCAATCGGCTAATCAGCACTAGCCACTACGTAGTATCTCAACTATAATTTGGTATCTGGCCCAATAAATCCTTAAGCACTTTGGAAACGATTCAGGAGAGAAAGACGGTAAAAGTATTCTCCATTTTCTGAGCTGCAGTACTGTGCACCGTCGGGTACAGTTAAAACCCTTGAAATAAAAGAGCAACAATGGAAAACTGCAGAATGCCTCGGACCTTTTTTACCTTTTACTGCCACCAAACCCCACGCCTTTCAACTCGGGGAAGCAAGTTCCAGCTAAGCTACAACGAGGTCAAAGTCACAGAGCTAAACGCTACAGTTGCTGCTCAGACAAAACTCCTAGATGCCAGAGTTTTGCAAAATTCGCGTTATTTTTTTTAAAAAGCAATACTAAAAAAAAATGTGCCTCGCTTTGTTTATCTTTCCCCTTTTTAATTATTTGCGTCACATATTGCACAGAATACTTGGGAATGCGTTATATTAAATGTCATGATAGCATATTAGATACACTTTTAATTGAAACTAGTCCCAGTCTGGTATTTTTTTTAGTGCTGAATAAGATCTTCGATCCTTACTGAGCCTGACTTACTTATTCTGTTTGTTAATTAACGCCCAACGTTTATTTTCTCTGCCATTTTCCTCTTAAGATAAAAAAATCGCTTTTTGTCCACAGCTTCCTTTTATTCCAGTGAAAACATACAACTAGAGAGACTGATGAAATTATCATTGAAGGGACTACGTAACGCTAAGACAACGTTATAGACGAACGCTATAGCCTTATAGCTATACGTACAAAGCAAAAATAAAAGCGGACCGCAACGTCCCTTCTTTTGGGGCTGCAGCAGGGAAAAATGTTGCGGGGGGGGGGAAGTTCGGGATTGATTCTCATTCGCCTACAAAGAGATTATTCCGACTGGATATTTATAACGTAATTACGTTTCAATAACGCCGACATGGCTGCAGATCACACGCACAGATCTGGCGGAGAAACCCCGCTGAACCCCGCGCCCCGAACGAGGGGGTTCGCGCCGGTAGGCTGGGGGGGGGGCAATGCATTCTATTTCAGTTGTTCTTCCCCCTTTTTTTCCTTCTTGCAAGAACCTCGCCTTTTCCGCTGGAAAAGGGGGGGGGGGGGGGGGGGAGGGTCGCAGCTGTGC
>NW_008824036.1:1117358-1118303 GCF_000699105.1 Pygoscelis adeliae | reverse complement strand
TACTTTCCGCCCGTCTCCGAGGTGGAGGGAACAGCCGGGCAAAGGTGGCCGGGTCCTACCGCGTACCGTATTCTGCTGTACAACGCCAAACAGGTACTGGAAAATGAATTCAACTCGGAGTGAGTTTCTCACTTTGAAATTAGAGGACGTTTGGAATAATACACAAATTCGGAAGTTAAAAGGCTTTGTTGGCATTTCTTTCGCGGAGGTGAAATAGTCAGTGGAGTTACAGTGTCAATAAAAAGAAGCTAAAAACCCAAAAAATCAAACAAGCAACCTTTTCCAGTTCAGTAACTATTGAACAACGGGAACCATCAAACACATCCTACGCTATTAAATACCAAAACGTTACACCATCAATTAATTTTTGGTGCGTTGTGTCTGAAGTTAAAGCATTTGCATTCAAATATCAAACAGTAATTCGGTGCCGTAACAAGGTACAGTAACTTCATTATAAATTGCCTTGCAGAACAGAGATAAGAAATACAGTTCCAACCATAATTAATTTTACAGCAATATAAAAATCTAATAAAAACAGCAGCAGGAAACATTTTTAACATTTCTGATTTGTCATTTACATATAATTTTGACTGGAAAAGCAGGAAAGTTTTAAGTTCTAGAAGAGGACTAAAACAAAACTTCAGCATTTGCTCGGAATTTCATTTTAGTAGTTTCCAACCATTGGTACATGCAACCATTTTATTCTTTAGTTTATTTTTGACCTAACGATCCACAAGACCCAACCCATCTCCTGGCTTTTTCACTCCCCCCCCCTTTTTTTTTTTTTTGGGGGGGGGGGGTGTCCATAGAGCGCATTTCTAAGATTAATCCTTCAGTTTTAAACTTGGGAGCATGAGGCATGCTGGGATTTCAGCTGAGGTCAAGCACCAATGTACCGAGCTGTTACTGTTACGCTCTCAGGGTACTCTGTGTTGCTCTCAAGAA
>NW_008824036.1:1115978-1117198 GCF_000699105.1 Pygoscelis adeliae | reverse complement strand
GGGGGGAGAGAGAGATGCTGTATGCGGTGGCCTGCAGCAAGGCAAATCTCTCTCTCAATATGAAAACACAGGCGTGTGCACTAATATACCTACATATGTAAATATATATATACATATCGAGGGTTTTATTTACCTACATACATATTCATACACACGTATCATCCATATGTGTATCTATACACACACCTCAATAGCTGTATTTACATGCATCCACATCGTGCATATCTTATCTGCACGCGCATATATAATAATCGCTATATGTGTACACACATACACCCCCGTATCTGTATCAGCTGTAAAATTATCTCTTGAATATACACACAGAAAAAAAATATCTCTGTCATACAAACGCTAGTTTTAATTTGAGATGAGATTTTTACAGCAAATGGCCATAACCACCGCCCTACTATTAGCCGATCGACCCCAAGGAGGAGATACACACTTTTTTTTCCCTTAAAAGGTCTACTAAACACTCTCGTGTGTGTGTGTATACGTCTATATATATACACACGCGCGCACACACATATACAGAGATATAGGATATATTTATAAAATAAAATAAAGATGTCAAAGCACAACTCACAGCTCCCAAGAGCCTAACCCGTGGATTTAAAAGCTAAACATCACAAGTTAGGGTCTCAGGGATTGAGAGGGGCGCAACAAACTATTCCTTGCAAAAAACAGGGATCAAAAATAAAAGATGAAAAGGAGAAAGAGGAAAAGAATAGCAGGCAAGTTCAATTCATGGCTCAAGATTACAAAACAGGACACACAGGTGGAAGGAAAGAGCTTCTCTAAGGACCCTCTGTTGAGAGAATACATTCCATTTTTAATCGTTTATACAAAAATGACAAGGCGCGGCAGGTTCTTTACAGCTTCCAACAAGGTCGCTTGCGACAAATACATGGAAAGTCTCCGCATTTAAATAACGAAGAGGAAGAAAGAAAGGGAAGTTTGGGGCAGTGACGGAATTATTTTCATTGTTTCAACGAAAAGGAATGCAGAAATAAGAGCAGGAATATGCAGGCTCTCCCTCCAGCCGCCTGGCACAAAGCATGCAGCAGCATAAAGGCGCTGCCTCCCCGCCCCCTCCGCCAGCCCCGCGGCCGGCAGGGATGGAGAAAAACCCCGAGTTGCGAGAAAATCAGGTAGAAACTCACCATTTGGAAGCGGGGCAGGCTCCGATCTTCAGCGCCAAGAGCAGGGGGGAAAAGCCCGGC
>NW_008824036.1:1113215-1113565 GCF_000699105.1 Pygoscelis adeliae | reverse complement strand
CCCCCCCCAGCTCCCCCACCCCTCTGCTCAGTGGCAGCACTGCTGCCTCTCACACCGGACTATATTTGCAATATGTGCTAATTTACCAGCTATATGCCCTTGGATTTTAAAATGAACTCATCAGTCAATGTTTCTAGTACCGATGCTCCCTCTCTCTCCCTCACACACACCCTCCACTGCAGACATGTTACTCATTCTCCAAGCATTTCCTCTCCGAATGTCCGTCAGACGCATATACACTTCATTGATCAAACCAAATCCCTTGATAACAATAAATAATAATACAGACAGTTAACATCAGCGGGGAGGGGAGCGGGGGGGGGGGGGGGGGAGAAAGAACAGTACAAACA
>NW_008824036.1:1108367-1113186 GCF_000699105.1 Pygoscelis adeliae | reverse complement strand
GCTACACAATGCGGAGCGCAGGTACGCCCCCGAAGAGAGAGCGCTCACCTAGCCGTGTGGGGCCTTACCTGAGACCCCACGTTTGCCCGAGCAATGGGGCTGGGAGGTGGGGCTGCTAATGCCTAATACCTGACCCCGCACAGGCTTCAAAAGGTGCTTGTGGGAACAGAAGGTGGTACTCGCTGTAAAGGAGAGGAAGCACCCAACGCGAAATACAGAAATAAATAAAGGTGGTTCCTTTGTTACGCCGTGCACTGCACGGATGCTTAGGACTTAAAGGTATCTGGGTATCCAAAGACCCTGACGGGTGCATCGTGGGATTTTCAGAAACACCTTCTTAGCTCCCACCGAAATCGGTTCCCTTTGTATTGAAGACAGAGAGCACCTATGCAAGAAACCAGGTTAGGAAGACGGTCTATCAAATATCCCTCTGTTACACGTGCCGGGTATTTCAAGGGCTTTAGGGCTTCTGCGGCTTTATTTCCCAGCTTTCTGGGGCTAAAATGGGGGAGGCAGGAGAAGCTGCCTCTCGGGATTTTGGCTAGTTAGACGTCTTGTGTGGGTCTGGCAAAGAGAAAGTGACTGCAGTGTAAGTGTTCGGGAAGTTGGGGAGGGTGGGGCTATCTAGAAATCTTTGACTCACTGGGGTAACTCCCTGAACACAGGAATTAAATTATTACTCAAAGCAAGCTACTTTTATGAGCAGCAGCCTTAGAATGAAATTCTGCATGCATACAGAGTCTGAAACAACTAAAATAAACATACGGAAATAAATATACAATACATAATTAAATTATTGGGTGCAATGCAGAAGTCCCTGGGTGATAGAGGAGGTGGGATTATGCAGTGAAGTCAGTCCAGGAATCCATGGATACAAATTTTCTTTTTTATACCGACATAATCCTGATTGACATCAGCCTAGATAGGGGAAGAATCAAACCCTGTGTACTGAAGGATCTAATCTTTGGGAAAAGTAGACTGGATTAGAGAGACTGTATCTGCCAACCATCCTTTCACTCCCCTTACAGATTCCCTCACCATCACAGCACTGTGCAAAATTTTGCCATCACACGGAACAACTTAACATCCACTGTCTTTTTCACGTTCTGTTATCTCCCTTCCAAAAAAAATGTTTGAATTTTTTTTAAAAGTTTTGCTGCAAACACATAATTTCTCTATACAATTTAACCAAGTCTTTGGAGGATACTTATTTCAAGCAGTTAACACCTGACCCCAATTTTTGTGGGTAATTAGTGAGCTAGATAACCACACAAAGTGGGTAATTATTTAGTACCCAAGGGTACTGTACAAGAGGGTAGAGGCTGGCAATGTTAACAAAAGCACATCTCTAATTATTGTATCTATACTGGTGATGTTTTAAGAATAGTTACTCCATCTAATGATCCATGATAAATCAGTAAACTATTTTGCTTCCCTTAGCATATATGCGTGCTCTAACCAAGGGCAGTATGTGAGGGCAAAGCGAACTGAAGACCCAACTTTGGAGTATGCACAGGCCCCAAGAGAAGCGAGAGGCATCCCCTTGGAGAAGGCAGCAGTAAGATTGGAAGTGTCTGCTCTAGAGCAGCAGCGGCAGAGCCTAATAGCCATCACTCATAGCTAACAGGTTGGTTGAGACGACTTGAAAAGCCATGTAGGAAGAAGCTTGTAGAGCGTGCCTCGGGGTCTACTTCTTGCTTAGGTAATGTGGCCGGGCTGATGGACCTTTGTATGCAACAATAACCCCAATCATGTTTTAACCGAGTTCAGTCTTGCTTATTGAAAATCGCTTTGAAAGCTGTACAAATGAGGCGTTTTGTGTTTGTGGGAGGTCAGGGCTGAAATGCAAGAGAGTAGCACTGGGGGGGGGAATCTTATTTGATGCATTTCAATTATCTGCCATCTCCAATATTTACGTTGCAAAAACCACATTTCTCCCGTGGAAAATATTGAATCCTCAGTAGATTTTTTTCACACATTTAGGAATAAGGAAGAGATGGGAACTACCTTGAAACAGAAACTAAATAAAAAAAGATTCAACTACCAAAAAATGTTTTTGATCACCAGAACCATGTGAAAAGAAGTGTTATGCTGGAAACAGATCCATAATCTTAAACCCAGCGGTCACTATCCGCTGACCACTATTTGCAGCATTACACACACGCTTAAGGACATCTTCAAACCAAGACATTACGCTCAGCAGAAAAGCACTTTCCTTTTCTAATTGCTTTTATGAATCACCACTAACATCCGGACGCTTCATTTACTAGAGTCCAGTAACCTTGTTTTTCAAAGACTCAAATTCCAAAACCTAAGGGCCTCCAGGCTGGCACAAAAAAAGAGAGGCATCATTCTCTTGTGATCACAGCCATGTATTTAACTTAGCTTGCTGCTTTGGGATCATTCAAGCCAGGCACTACAGAAGAAAACACAAATGGCAACACCACCTGCCACTGTGACCACCAGGAATTTGAAATTTAAACAGAGAAAGTTTGAGGGATTTCCACAACTCCTCATATTTCTCTTTTGTTCTGTTTTTTGTTCTTTTTTTTTTTTTTGAGTGAAATAAGCGCAACTGAAGGAGGCCTGAAAATTGTTCTCATATTCAAAAAGGGGCCAAGTCTCTGCAGTCCATTTGGTCCTGAGCATGCCTGTTCATATTACCAATGTGAACAGGTTAAGAAGGAAAAAAAAACCAAAGGCCAGAATTGGGGATAAGTTCAGAGCAGCTGTGAGGTAGACACTTGTCCGCTCTGAACTGCACCAGAAGACTGAAGCGTCTTTCGTGTGCTACAGACCATTTAACAATCCAGTAACTTACAATGTTTGGCTGCTGAGGTGGATATAAATAAATTGGTGTCCCCTTCGCTAATCCTCCTAGGGACCTGGCTTGCAGGAAAAGTTCTTGCAGAAATGGAGTGAGAGGAAGTTTGCAGAGAGAAGCTGGAAAACAGAAAGGAAGAATGAATTTAATCATGGAGACAGGTGCAAAGGAAGAAGAGACCTTGGTAGGTGCACAGTTACAGCAGAAAGCAGAGTAAAGACAAACTATTACTATTTTTTCTGAGACCAACTGGAATTAGTGATTCAAAGGAGAAGACACATAGGAGAAGGGATGCTTAGCCAGAGAGGATGCTTTAGGGGCTTAAGCTTAACTATGAAACCTTGAGGCCTTTTTGAGACAAGTCAATAACTTCACTCCAGACAAACTACACAGAGATCATTTAGGAAATATCTTTAAAACAACTGTTCTATCTCAGCTATATGGACAGCATATATGATAATATATGAGAATAGTTTACAAATGAATCAAATGTCTTCAGTGGAGAAAAAAGTATTTACTAATACAAATGAAGAATTCCAACGATGTGAGGAAAAGTTCAAATTCATAGTGTGGGGCGCATCCATGGAAAGCAAAGTTGGGCAAAGGTGTCATGATTTGGGCGTTACCAGAACAGCGCTCTATCAAGCAAGGAGTTTGACAACAAAAAGCTACTAATTTGAACCTCACTGTTTTGTATACCGTTGTCCAATTCCACATCAAGTCAGTGATAAAATCACTTCACCTCTTCCTACCTTGCTTCCCTGTATATAGAACCATCATGACAATGCTTACCATGTCCTTGGAGTGTTCTGAAGTCCGTGGAAGAAAGCTGCTACATCCAGATTACTTTTGTTATCCTCATTTGATACCCTGTTAGTCAACAGAGAGGATGGAGTGTGGTTGAAGATCACGTAAATTCCCTTTCATCACCAACAATTCCTTTTAATCTGACTCACCCACCAACTTTCACCTCCAAACCCAACAAGGCGTATGTTAGCAAATTACCTCACCCAAGCACTATCCTGACAGCAACACAGCTTAAAAAGGGGTTTTTGTGTTTTCTCTCCATCCCCCAATTCTGCTAACAGGTTTCTCAAAGATCTTTGAGCTCCAACTGTATCAATCCCTGGGTAATGGAGAACAATTAAAATAATAAGGTGAGAAAGCCATAAAACGATTCTATCCCAAGGTGAGTACAGCAAGGAAAAAGCAAAATGAGGCAGCGCTGTTCGCCTCCTGGTGAACAGGGCCTGGTGGAAGGCCCGGGAATCCTGCACCATTCGGTGCCCTTACTGAAAACCAAGTTTGGGGAAATGGGAGGAGTTCAACAAAAGGTCAGTGGATGTAACAGAGGGATTTGCAAAGAAAGGTTGCAGAGATGAATTCGTCCGGTATCAAAGAAAGGGTATGAGAAGTGGGAACGCAGTGCCTAGAGTTATGTGCGTTTTGTCTATGGGGAGTTAACAATCTGCCCTTATCCGTGAGCTCTTCTATACATACTGGATTTAACCAAACTCTGAAACTCAAGGTGAAACTCGAATTTATGTGGATGAAGTCACGCAAAAAAGTATTACATCTACTCTTGCATGATTTGCCATTTCCATATCACATAAAGCACCTGAAAACCCTCATATTTCACATGGTTTCAGGTCCACCAGAAGTTTCAAATAAGACCCAATTCACTTAAAACATGACGAAAGCTCCAAGAACCTCACTAAAATTTCAGATAAATCTAACCTGTTTTGAGCTGGTGGCTTCACACTGAAAGTCTGACAAATTTTGAAATATGTCAGCTACTAAGCGATGGAGCTATATTAATATGTTAACCTACAAGCTTGCTACAAAAACTTTCTGTCTGGTCAACATTTAATGCTTTTTTAAAATTTACTTGAAATTTCAATAGAATCATTGCATGAAAAGGATGGCGTCCCTCAATCAACTCTTTCTTTTTTTCCCTAAAAAAGCCAGTAAAAATAATACATGTTGAGGCTGTTC
>NW_008824036.1:1093657-1108326 GCF_000699105.1 Pygoscelis adeliae | reverse complement strand
TAGGGACATTCTGGGAATCTGACCTGGCAGGAAAAGTAGAAAGTTAAATTAAAATTAGAAATCCACGAGACTAAGAGCACAGCTAGAGTGAATTATATTTCAATAGGCAAGAAGTGCTAGGGTCGCTCTGTAAAGGAGAGATTGTAATTCAGTGACTGGAGGGCAGAGCCCGCTGCCTGCAGTCCACAGATCTATTCCCCCCTCCTCCATGAATTCCCTGTGGGCCCTCAGTCCTGCAGTCTATTTCCAATTCTCCCCTACCTAAAACCAACACAAATAGGTAACATAACTAATGCACGTAAGAAAGGAGTTGCGACTCTGAGCCTTAATTACTGTTTGTAAAGAGTCCTGAGAGATTACGGGGACCTGAAGAACCTCAAAGCACAGTCATCCGTAAATATCCCCCAGACCTTCTGTCAGACTCTTAGCCCTTTTCACCAACACTGACTTTCTAAGAGAGCGTGGAATTATTTAAAAGATAAAACAAATAAATGTTTTTCATGCTTTCTAGTACTCCAGCTACAGCCTGCAGTTGACACAATTTGAAAAAAAAGAATTAAACAACACATGAGGGCATATTTCTCTCAAGCAAAAAAATACTTGTCTCAGCCACTGCTTAAGAATTAAACCAAAAGGTAGGACACCAAAATATTTTCTACAGCTGGTTGGTGGGCCCAAGCCACTGATCCCTGCGCAGGGACAGGGCAGAAGCTGGCACAGAACTATCCCGAATCAGTGGTGACAACAGTGGCAAGAATTCAAAAGACCTGTTCCTATTCCCAGTCCTGCCGCCCGACGTGCTAAGTGGCTCGGGCGAACCTCTCCATCTCTCTGTGTTTCCTCTTCTGCCTGCCTTACCGATTTAGACTGCAGGCTCCTAGGGACAGGGAGTCTCTTCTCACAGGGGTCTACATGATGCCAAGCCATTTAGGTATTGCTGTCAAAGAAATAACAGGCTTGGGCACTTTAACACAGGGGAAGTCTGAAGGCAAGCCTAGTCGCCCTTACCTCTTGTGAAACCAGACACAGAGGTCTTAATATACAGTAACTTGTTTTCAGTTGCTTCACTGGTGTTGAGAGTGTATTAAAAATTAGAAAGCCACATGGCAAGAGGCATGTGACAGACAGAATGAATGTCAGAATGCGAGGAAGACGCGGCAACCTCTGAGGACTTACGTTTGGCCCATCAGACACCGCTCAGTCTCTGCATGCCAGAAATCGCAGCGGGACGCAAGCGCAGCAGCCAGTCTCCCCACTCCTGGTGCCAGTCCGTATTTCTGCATCACTTAACGTTGCAGCGCAGGCTCTAGTACACCCTAAACTTAAGTTTATTTGTTTTTCTAATGCAAAAAGACAGTGTGACATTTTTATGATACAAAATTAAGAAAACAAACAGAACAATCTGAATATCAGATTACTTATTATGATAATGACATTCTTTAATTAGGATTTTTAAAGTGTAATAATAACCCTTTCAAGTTGATTTTGTTTCTATAAAAGTAGTATTAGATTGTAAATATTGTCCACTTTAACTCTGTACAGCTAATAAATGTATGTGTCAGCATGGAGGTAGTCCACATGAAACATTTCTTCACAGAGATATAGAGTATGCTCACTTGCAATTCCAATATGACAGGCAACATGACTGTCTCTGAACAATTCGTATATGATCAGCTCCCCTGTCTTTACAATACTCCTTATGAGGAACAAGGACCTCTATTTTATAGACAGTGAATAAAAACAAAGAAAAATAAGTGACTCATCCAAGATCCCACAGGGAGTCTGTAGCAGAACTTCAGGGTCTGCACCAAGAGCTTAGTCAAAAAAAAAAAAAAAATCGTTCCACTATAATGGTAGAGGCTGTGCACAGTCTTCACCCCATTAATAATAAAACAAGACAGGCCCCATGAGCTGAACACAAGCAAGAATCCCTCACAGAGGAGACAATTTTAAAATCGCAAAGCTAATTCACCTGGTGTCTCAGAGAAATCTGAACCCATGTTTCCCAGGAACAACTCCTGCCAGTCACCACAGCAAACACCTATTCCCTGAGTGCCCGTGACCGCAGAGAACCACGGTTCTGACCCTGGTGCACAGAGAAACCCCTCCCAAACCAGCCCATGCCTGGGATGATTCAGTAGCAGCACTTAATTCTTACGATTTGACGCACACACGTGGCCTCATGCTTCGTGCTAGAACGGGCTGTCCACACGGAACCAACTGCAGCAGCAGGTCCCAAGTCATTATTTGATCACTTTCCTGCTTAATTGCCGTTTTTAATGACTTGCATGGTAACAACAAAAAAGTCAATCTAGCAACGGAAATCCATTCTTTGAACAACTTCTGCCTTTCTTCTTACGCACAAGCTATTGCTATGTAAGCCATTCCTGATTAATATGGGGCCCTCATGGGAAACCCACTGCCTGTCTACTGATTTCATTTCCTACGTCTTCTCTTCTTCAACTGACAATTCAAGCCCCTAAAAAGTAAGGGCAAAAGATCCCTTATTTTATCGTTACAAGATGACAGTGTTTTTTCCCTTGCTATTTTCTTTCAGGAAGATATATTAGCACTACATTTGCTCCTCCATGCGGTGGGATTTCTTAAATAAAAACGTATGTTATATACGTATGGACTTGGAACCAGAGCTGCGTTAGCCTATTAACTATCCACATTTGCTTCAGACTTGGCCAGCCACCTAGAAAACCTGCCAAGACCTTTCTGGCAGCCTTTTCCCAACAGTTCCAGGAAAACATGGAATATTCAAAGAATTTTAGGGCCTCCCGGCTTCGTTTGTCACCACTCTCCTTGCCCACTTAAAACTAAATCACAGGCAAATTGCTCTAATGCCCTATTAAAGATTTAAAAATGGCCTTCTCCACAGTAGGGTATCTGAGGACAAATCTGCGTTAATATATAATGCAAAGCCTGCGTTAATATGTAATGCAATGTGGCATGAGGCAGACCAAGGGCTTCGCAACAAGTAAGGGAGCCGCTTTACAAACTTGGTACTTCCCAAGTGAATTCTGTCCTCTTTGGAGTTTTTAAACCCCCCTCAGATACCCAGGCAAAGGAGAGATTCACTTCGTCCTCATTGCTACTCTAGCAAATTACCATTGAGGTTTCAGGCCTGTGTCACACAAGAAGCAAACACAAACGTGAACAGTTACATCAGAATTCACCGCCTCTATGGGTCTCAAGGCACTCCCTGAGCAATGCTTGAGTCCCATTGCCTAGAGCTTGTAAGATGACCAAATGACACGATTCTATAACCGAGATTCAGAGTAGGATTCACGGAAATGGCAACTGGAAGCATTTTCTTTGCAACCTAAACGAGGATCTAACTCCTTTTAAAGCCACAGCAGGAAAAAGAGAAAAATCCTGCTGTCATTTGTGTGAATTAAGTTATTACTAACCAAGAGCAAAAACTGGCCCATCTCACTTGCACAGCTTCCCCCGGTTTTCAAATGCAAGAGAAGCATGCTTTAAATAATTTGAAGAGGCTTTTTTATTACACAGAAAAAGCCTCCCTGTGATTTCAGATGTCAAGTAGTCTTTCTCAATTCCTAGCACTAATTTATGGATTAAACGTTAAACCCTTGACTTCAATATGGATTGAGAGTTCCTTGTTACTGAGAGCTGACAGGACTGCCCCACTGAGCACCCCCACATCCCTGCACTCATGGCTCCACTGGACCATTTCTAGGCGCCCCTCAGAACCTCTTGACTCAGTTTTGGTGCAGGAGTGACTCACTGCACACAGACTGTCTGCTAGGCTTTCACCTTGCATATTGTTAGTCTAAGAAGTTATCACACCCTTCTCTTTGCTCCAGATAACCTTTCCTGGCTCTTCAACTCATTAGTCACTGTTGGTTTGCAATTTGCTACTTCACAGGCACGTGACAAACATATACACATGTATAAAATGTTAGACAGCACCAAGACAGAATGTCTTCGGAGATCCCCACTGCTTCTAAAACACCCAGCAGTGAGCTGGTGTGCATACCTCCTGAGAGGCTGTATGCACCATGTAATGAGATTGGGGATACATATTTTGCAATTAAAAATTGCCCCTCTATCGGAATATAAACAAAATGGAGCATCACAGAACCCCTCGCACTAGCAATTCCAGAGTATGGATATCCTCCTCTTTTATTGAAGAAGGAAGAGATTACAGTTCCTTAATTCTGATGCAAAGTCCTGAGTAGTCACTTTATGAAAGGCAGCCACCAACATAGGGCCCTTGTGGATTTATTACAGCACCATGGTTACAGATTGCTGACCAGTGACTTCTATCTCAGAACCCTACACACAGACATGATTCAGCAGTCTAACTACATCATTGCTAACGTAGTAAGTAGTGGACACCAATTTTATTTTTTCCACTAAGACCTACGCTGTTCAGCTTCTCATTCAATAACTATTCTCACATACAAATGAAGAGAAATATGTGACTGAAGTATCTTAGGACCCTTTTAAAATAAGTTCTCCTTTCACATTTCAAAAGCTATTCAAAAGGGCAATTTCCAAAATCAACTCAAACCACAAGATCTGTAGCAGAGAGCAATTGTGTCTTGCCTTCTTCCCTTTCTATTTCCTTCCTGGTTTTCCTTCTCTTCCTCATTCTTTTTTTAAAATCCTGTCCTCCAAATCTAACAACCTCATTTCTGAAAGGAAATGGAAAGCCAAGGGGAAGCTGTGGCATCTGACAGACTGCAAACACCACTACTGCAAACCACTCTCTGATGCCACAACTGCTATTCCTTGTCAGAAGAGATGAGAGGCCACTTCAAACACAAGAAAAACAAACTTTTAAAATAAACCCACATCAGTGGCATTAATCCGGGAATGGGTTTGACCTGCTATTTACAACAATTCCTTAAATCTCACTTAAGCTAAGGAATACAGAGGGTCTGCTTACACTCTTCAGGGGACTGACTGTAGTGACCCCAAATCTAGCACCAACCTGAGCTGCTGCAACACCAATCTCCAGCCGGTACCATTTGGAAGGGCCAGCCCAGGCTCCCGGGCAGCAGGGCTCTTGCTAGTGCTGCACCACACCTCAGCTCATCACATCCCACAGCAGTCACTGATAGCTTGAGCGTATCCGTATGACATGTTCTTGCGTGGTGAAGACCAGCTCTAACCTCATACTGAAAAGTGGGTGTGAAAGCAGAACCAGGTGAACCCTCCTCACCGTTTCTGAAACTTTTATTACCTCTCATAATACCAGGGTTCCAAGAAACATATTTAATGAGGAAGGAAAAGGTCAAAACGTATGTTTAAATGCAGATCTGTAATCCAACTGACCTGGCTTTTGTACACAGCCCTTCCAATGACATGCTGCCTGGCCTTGGATAAGTCCTTCACCTTCCTCTGCTTTCATTTCTGGACAGCGGTCATGCAATCCTTTCCCATTGCACACGGTAACTGTAAGGAACTGGCGGTGGACCATGCCATTGGATAATTATTACTAATACTGCTGTATTGCTGTTATTCAATATGCCAGCCCAAGCGAAGGCCAAACATCTATCAACCCTTCACTTTTATTTGTCAGTGGCAAACTATTTGCTTAATCCTTTGCAGGAGACAGATATAGACTGGGTCAGAATCCAGACTTCTCTAACATACCTTTTCCAATAGTGACAAGTATTAGCGGCTTTGGACGATCAAGAGCTGTCCTTCCCACTGGTTTTTCCCTGGTCTGGAATTGCTGCACTTCATCCTAAACCTTGAAACATTAAGGCTAAACTCAGTTCTAAAGTTATTACAATGAATTGCCATAATTCTATGTATGGTTATTAAAAACATAGGTATCCAATCTGTTCTAGACTTGCAAACTTCCCATTAACTTCTAAAAGCAATTAGGTTCATTTTTTAATTAAATACTGGTGGAAAAGAATTGCTTTTTAAAACATTCTCAATTTGTCACCATTTAATTTCACTGCATGTCTCCTTGTGTTCACTTTGTGAAACTATGAGTATTTCTCAGTCTACCTCCTCATTCTTTCTTCTCTTTTCATTGTAACGTCAATCTGTTTTCCCTTTCTAATGGGAATGGTTCCAGTATATCAATTTCAGGTATCTCCGTGCTTGGGACCATTTTTGCTGGCACCTTTTTGAGCCACTCTTCCTCTCCTCAGATTTGGTAGTACAGGTAGTA
The DNA here is from genome assembly GCF_000699105.1 of Pygoscelis adeliae. Taxonomy (NCBI): domain Eukaryota; kingdom Metazoa; phylum Chordata; class Aves; order Sphenisciformes; family Spheniscidae; genus Pygoscelis; species Pygoscelis adeliae. The sequence goes on along the minus strand of NW_008824036.1, from coordinate 1,102,163 downwards.
CTGTCTTTGGTCCCAGAAATATAGACAGTGCTCATACGAATTTCACATCAGCATTATGCAGGGGTTTACCCACTCCACATTTATAATAGGATCAAGCCCTAAAACGTTCATAAAGGCTTCCATTCACGGCTTGAGCTTTTTATCTGTACTGGGTCTAGGAACAACAGGCAACAAGGTCTAGTTGCCTATCAAGAATTCAATGAGGAGAAAACAAAAGAAAAAAAATATAAATCTGTCTTTACCGACCATTTGCCTGACTGGTTATGGCTTTTTTGGACACTGAGAACTGCATGTGTAAAAAATGGCCCATTCACAAAAATATTCTTACACTACAATTGTTAGACATGACATTTACACATCACTGTTAATTATAAATGACTTGATCCTGACATTTCGTTAATACATTATGAAAGCCGTAATGAAACCCTATGAGCTGTGTGTCACACCTGTAACGAAGACAAGCTTAGAGAAATCAGTGTCTTGTCATCAGACCTTGGCAAAGGGTGGAAGGAAAAGTGGCAGCAGGGTGACTCACACTTGAAGCAGACTTGTCCTCAATGACCCAAGAGGGGCAAGGGAGAACCCTGCACCACAACATTTGCTCCTCTGTGGCATGACGCAGTAGTTTGGCTACCTGAACGCGGGAACCTACAAGAACGTAGATGGAAAACAGAAATCAAGGACTCGGTATTAGCTGTATCTACACTGCTCTTAAACAGTACTCTTAGAAGGGGGCTTGAGTGTGGTGGGCTTTTTTCTTAGAAAAGAAAAAGTGGTTGCATATGGAGAGGTGGTCAACAGGAGCCAGGCACTGGCTCCAGCAGGTCTCCTGCAGCCACTGGTAAGGTCCCCACCTGTGGGCCGACAGGTCTTTCCCCATCGGTGAGTGACTTCACCCTTGGCAGCAGTAACAGCTCCCTCCTGCTTTTAAGAAAATAATTGCTTGGAATATTTCTAGCCAGTGGTACTTCATTTGCAGTACACCTCAGACAATCTTGGATCACCTAACTGGAGGAAGTTGTCTTCTATGAATTTGAGAAGGAAGCAGGGAGAGGTGGTGGTAAGGAGGAGCCGCTGCATATAACACGGAATGCAGAATTTCAATCACTTTCCATATCTGCCCCAGAAACCTGATTCTTGAACTTATTTAACCAAAAAACAGGGCCATGACATTGCACAAAGAGGCTAATTTCACCCTATTGCATGTAAAAAAAAATTTGCTCAGGGAGAACACATTTTATATTTTGAATATATAAATCTAAATATATGCAACTGGGACTGCCTGGAGCATCAGTGGAGTCGGGGCAACTAGAAGTTTTGACTTGTTCAAAAAAGAAAGAAAAAAAAAAGTTTTTTTTTTTCTCCCAGATAAAACATTTTGGATCCTCCTCTGCTATGGGAAATTTCCAAACGTCAGATTTCCTTTCCATTCCAGTTTAGACTGGAAGCTTTTATCGCAAGGTTAAATCCTGATAGCCCAACACCACACACATAGGAGTTTGTCTCTGACTGAAGTCTGAATGGATAAAAAACTTATCTCAAAAACTCATGCTGGAAATGTTGAAATTCACCTGGTTTCATATCTAAGCCACCAAGCTATGAAAATGGAAAAGTAAGAATGAGAAGGAAAAAATTAGTCAGAGAGAGATGTGTGTTCAGAGGTCTGCTCCGGCCTCAGACTGTTCATTTCCAATAGAAGAGTTCCAAATATTGAGCTGGTCTATACCAGCCAATTCTTTTATTTTCCAGTTACACGGTGCATTGTAATCAATATCTACATCTAATGGAAAGGACATCTTTTTCCCTTATAGGTTACACTTTTTCACACACAAAAAGAACTTCCTTCAGTAATTTACAATTTCAAAAGGAGAGAGTAGCAGCATTTCTGTGGTCTGGGCTTTGAATCTGTGTAATGAAATTGTCTTATTTTTAACTGTCTGAGCAGCTTTCAAGCAGAAGCGTGTTAGAATTCATATTAATTTGTGCAGTACCCTATCATCATCATAATTTAGCTCACAAGGTTGCTTTGCTTGGAATTCCAGTTATGACATGAATTCTATACATTTTATACAGATTTATAAATGGCATCAATAGAACACTTGGGGCCTTATTCATTAAACAATGAGTCATTCTGGCATTCCATTCTATTTCATCCCAGTTCTTACAAAACTTTTATGTACAAATTTGACTGTACTTAATGCATCTGATTTAGCAGCACAAGTGTTGCAGCATAGTTTCAGCTGGGTGTGGAAATAGATGAAAGGCATTGTTTAAAAAGAAAAAAAAAAAATCCCTCTAACGGTGAAAGTTTCTGAGTGTCAGCCTCCTTCCCAAAGGAACAGCATTCAGGTCCCAGGAAACAGCCCTTGCCTCAGCTTTCTCACCATCACAGGTCAGCCCTCTCCAAGGAGAGCTGTGAGGCAGCACAACAGAATGGTCAGAAGCGCTTATGGGGTCGCAAGCAATCAGGAACCGATTTTGTGGATAAGCAGAGTTCCTCCTTCTTCAGGACTGTCAGGCTGCCATCTTTCACAAGTACCATAGCCATGTGAAAACACAGAAGCAAAAGAAAATTTGCAGTGGTGCACTACTGCAAGTATTTTCTTGCTGTCCAGCAAACCAGAAAAAAAAAATATTTCTGAATACACCACTTCAGTAGTTATTCTTGACAGATAATTCCAGGGGTACACTACAAGAGGCTTAAAGGCTTCCCTTAGTATGCAGTTTACGACTGCAGCACCAGCAAACTAATGATGGTACAGGACCACACACATGAATTTTTCAAAATAATTTCCCTAATGACCTAGAGCTTCCAGATGGACTGGTTATAGTGTGTGTGTGTGTGTGTGTGTGTGTTTTAAATGAGGGTTGAGTTGAAAATAAAGAGATGAAGCCAAAATAAGACCTGTCACCTATCTTTCAGGAATGCATCTGTATTACAAATAGTGGCTAGCAGTATGCCCACACAGCAAAATATAGGACCATTGTTCGGTAAATTCTAGCTTAATCTAGGCAGAGCACATAAAAATAGCAGTGAAGTCATGATGGCATGGGTTTTAGCATGCTCTAGCAACTAGAGTACAAAGTCTTCAGGGACACACTGGTTACTAGCCAGTGGGAATCTGTTTGAACTGTTCTCATTACTTCATTCAATCCAGTTAATCCAGGTAAACTGGCATATGCCACAAACTGCTCTCCATTTTATACTTTGGACACCTCGGCACATATGACTATTTTACCTTCTCTTTGTCCTTTCAACCTTCTTCCTGGACATACGGCTGTGATTTCTGTGATTTCTGTAAAGCTTGCTGGAGCAGAATAGTCTCGGAAGTCACTGCTCCTCTATCAAATCTGATTGGGATTAGAAAATACTCTCAGAAATTGTTGGGAAGAAAGAAGGCACAGATACACAAATGTACATAAGGCAAACGAGCACGCTAGCTGTCTTTTCGTCGGAAACCATTCCAAGACTTCATCATTCCTCGGATGCTTGCAGTTTTCTTCATTACGTATATAAGCATCAGTGCCTATTTTTGGTCTTTATCCTTAATAAGTCACAGTAAATTTGGAATCCGTTTCACTACATATTCTTGTACGTTAGGACACCATCTACCAAGCAAACACCATGCCAAGAAAAGCACAATACTATCCGCACCCATTGTCCATAAGGGAGAACAGGGATGCGTGCTTAAGTAAAGTGGACCGTTTCATTAATTCTCTCACCATGATATTTCTAGTACTTCACTTTATGTTATAGACTTAAAGGGACAAAACCAAGATCAAAGTTTACGTTTCATTATCGTAGGACAAACAATTTTCTGGGAGGTGGATTGTTTCTTTTTCATTTTACATTCCATTGGAAATGTTCTCTGAAAAACAGTTGCTATCTCTCCAACTATTCACAGGCTTAACTGAATAAAAACTGGGAACGGAACGGTAATGGAAAACAAGGAAAACGGGACACTTTTGTCTGTTCATTGCCCAAGCTGAGAGGAACAAAACTGGCAATTAAAGGAACTGTTCAGGGCGAGCCACCTTCCTTTTGCCTCCTCCTCTTTTAATCCACAGCTCATGAGTTGTTCCTTTACTCATTGCAAAAGGTCCATAATTGTAACACTGCCATATTCTCCTGGAAATCTCTTTAAATGGCATATGATAGAAGCCATATGATGAAAGCTTAATTACATAGAGGGCATATGGAAGGCATATGACATAAAGACATATGGAAGGCCTATGATAGAAGGGCATCCGAGGACATATGATGGAAGTCTAATTAATTGACAATACACTCCTCTCATCAGGGGGAGAGCTGGAATGCTATTTTGTTCAGAAGAAAAATATGCACATTGAATTATGTTTATTGTCAGCTTCAATGTACCACTGACCATTCTCCTTTTAAATTATTATTCCTTGTTCTTTGGAGCAAGATAGATCATTTGATTTACATATCATATGATTAACATACTTAACATAAAGTTAAGTTTGATAGCCACAAATGTGTGCATTAGGATAAATAACTGCTATTTTTGAACCTTATAAAGTTCCCTCATACCTGTGCAAAGCAGATCTAAAATGCTACCACCAAAGAAGAAAAGAGACTGTTCTTATTTGGGAGTTACTACCACCCATTTGTAAAGCTATTCCTAGAGAAGTACCAAACAGGTAAAAAAAAAAATCAACCCTTATGGAACAGCTCTACATTGGATGTGAGTCGATGCAGCTTGTGGATTTACAGCTGAAAATTTGCACTTCCATCTGCAAAAAGGTTTATGGGGGGCAGAAATAAGGTGCTGCCTAAAATGTGCCCAAAAGATTCCTCTTTTTTAACTACCTGCATGTGTTTAATGCATGTGCCTTCAGGAAAAACAGAAGCAGCGTTGTGTTAACCCTGATACTTGCCTTGTCCTAAGGAATTGCAGAGTTATAAACCATGGTAGTGATATCCATCACCTCTTTGAAAACATGATGAAATAAAATCCCACTAATCCACTCTTTGAATAACTAATAATTGAGCACCGGGTAACACTCGAGAAACCAACAGCTTCTCTTTGCATTCAGTAAACAAGGATTTGCAGATATTAAAATTTTTAAGTGCCATTTTACCAGAAAAGCATTTTTCTGGGTTATTTAGATACCTTGAAATATTGTTAGCATTTTCACACTTTTAGATCAGCCTAACAAAACGAACCCTGTGCCTACCCTGTACTTCCGTTCGCTAACTTAGAAAGTTTACCCACTAGCAAGCAGTCTCTCTTATTTCTGGGAACTCAAAAACTCTTGCTAGAATTAGTCATATATATAGTGAAAAGACGCAACACAGCTCATGTTCTGGGCCCTGATCAAGCATTAGGGCCACCATCTTCATCCAGGCTGCCAGGGGACCTGAACCCTGAACACTGCCAATGTGAAGATCTTGACTCTTGTGTTCAAAATTTACTAGATAAATGCCAGAGTGTCAGAGGGTTTTTTAGGCCTCAAACAGTTAGGCAAATAAAACTGTAGATTTCAATAGCAGCTAGGTATATTAGGTATATTCCCTGCATTTTAGACATGTAAGATGCATTAGAAACGTGGTCTTTCGCCCAGGACTGCAGGCTCACCATGTGCCCATTCTCCGTACAGCTCCTCTACAAAATTTGGGGTGGCTCCACAGCTCCTCAATCCAAACTGCTGTGAGGGAGAAGCAAACCACCTCTGCTGGATGTGTCCAGAAGCATCAGCCTTTGAAACAGCTAATTTAACTGTACAAGCCTAGAAAAAAAACACCCTTAAGAATCACCGTTTTAGCTGACTGTAATCACTAATGGATATTCCCTAAGAACAGCTCTCCTGAGGACTGTGTAGATTTAGGTACTTTCACAAAAATGCTTACAGGCTTTCTCTGGAAGCATATCAGCACCAGCCTCCTCCTGTTCCTGAGAGACAATGAGTGTGCCAGGTCTCACACTGCTACAGGGCACAGCCTTGCTTAACTCCTAGCGTAGAACTAACTGAACCAGTCAAAGGCTAATGGAAAGGGAAGCCTGCTTACACATCTCAATAACAGATACAATACAGGATGTTTTTCATGTTACCTTTGGAGACTTCTGATTGCTGACCGCGAAGGCAATAACACTGATATGTTGCCATGGTGCTTTTTAGGAATGTTACACATTGCGCTGCTCGAATGCTAACAAAGGAAGACAAGTATTACTAGTCCACTGAATTTGCTAAATACGCAATAATATAGCACCAATAGGTAAAAAATGCTGAGAGAATGAACATTTCTGAAGTTCTAGAGAGGCAGAAGAAAATACAAGGTTTTCCAGCTCATCTTACCTGCTCTTTCCTGTTCCATGTGTCCAGAGCAAACATTGCTGAGGAATTATGGTCGCTCATCACGCCGTTCTGTGCAAGACCCAAGGAAAGCTAGGAGGTTGTACAGTTATCTCCCTTGGTGTAATTCTAAACTATACAACCTACTACCTCAACCTGGATGCATGCAGTCAAAAATGCTGAAAGCTACCCACCACTTCACAGCCAACATAATGTCAGGGTTTCTAGTTAAAAAAAGTCCTCAGAATTCTCAGTGCACTAATTTAGAAGTAATAAATGCTTTGCTGGTGAAAAGACACCAACCCAAACGCTGCTCCCCACACTGCATGTGTTAATAGGTAAGACACAATAAGCCATGGTTATTACTGTTGGATATAGACAAGATCACGGTCACTTTTCACAGAAGAAGGAATTTTGTCCCTGGCCAAAAAAATACTTTTCCCCCTCCACAGCAGATGCGTCCAGACTACAGAACATATACATATATTTTTTAAAGCACTTAAAAAAGGCTTAGGATTAAATTTGTCCTAACATGTCTCTTCCTTTTTGAACACACATAACGTTGACCTTGGAACATGCACCTTGGCTCCTGAATGTTTAAAGGATGATTGCAGAAGTGGGAGTAGGAGAAGAACTGCAAAAAGGGTAGAAAGTTTTAAGTAAATTTTACCCTTGCATCAATCCCTTGTTAAGATTAACAATTTTAGAAACACAACGCTGAGCCTGTCTCTCAGCAGTCAGAATAAGACGGTGTTCCCTTAACAAGGAACACATTACATTTTTAACTTGTATTAGTTCACAGTCAAACAACCAGGATGTTATCATTGTGACTCATTCCCATTACCCACCAAGGTATTACTTAAAGCAGTATGCTGCCTATTTATTATGGCTTACAAACAGGGATTAGCATCTTAAAATATGCTAGTGCAGACAGTGGAACTGAATCAGTCCTGAGATCCTGCCTCTCTGGCGAATGCATTCTCAGGCACAGCAGCTCTGTGCTGGAAGGGGATTACAAGGGAATCAAACCCTACGAACAAATGCTGAGCTGTGCTGAATAGGTGGCATCTTGGTTGTTTCTATTTTCTTAGGATAAAGTAGCATTGCTGATCATGAAAAAGCCAGTGCCCTACCTTTACGTTCAAAGCCTGACTCGAAATAAAGGAGGAAGGTGAGAAATAATACCACTCTTCAGAATTCAGCTTGCAACAGCAGAAGAATATTTGAAAAAAACAATCTTTCTGCAGGGTTTAAATGTACATGATGTTGATAGTATCAGTGGAATTTCTAATGACTCCATATTTGGTAAAGTTTACTTTGACCTGATAGGCTCTGTGGAAATACAACATATTATTTTAGTTAACAGCACAGTACAGTAGCCTAACAGTAGAGTCACTGTTAACCATTTTATTAGTTAGAAAAGTGATCCAACCACAAATCTGGATAAGGAAACCATGGCTCTCTGGCCCTGTGCTCTGACCAGGAGCTTTATTGCTGTCTGAAAGCATCCTGAAACCATCCCAATTCCTTGATGCAACATCATCTTTTTTGTGCACTGACATCTGTCCTGACATGAAATCCAATGATGTAACTAATGTAGCTCCATGGAAGCCAATGAACCTGTGTGCTCATTTAGGGTGACAGAAGATCTCAAATCCCACCCGACGTCTACGTGACATCGGAGACGTAACTCCCCTTCAGACTTTCGAAAACATCCTATTTCGTACTCTGCAGCTATAAACGAAACCATTTCAGTATCACATGGCTAGGCTACTCATTTTTTCTACAACTTATCTTTGCAAGTATTTTCCTGTATCTCAATCTCGTCATAAACGTTAGATATTACATAATTCAAAACATTTAAAAATTATTATCTGTATCTAATCAGTTTAATTAAAGAAAGTACTGTTAACATCACCATTGCATTGAGACTAACACAGGCACACCTTGCAGACCAGGTAGTCATGAGCAGATCTGAGCAAAAAACTCTCCGATAATTTGCTCTAAAATGGAAGGCGGAGAAAAAGTGTTTTGTTTCCTTTGTATCCTTAACTCAGTAAAGGTCCTTTCATAGATGTATTACAACAGAAACTTCCTTTTGAAAAAATTCCTCACTCTCAACTCGCACCTAGATAACCTACATTTTTCTCAGGTTGGCAAATGCCACTGCGGCTGTTTTGTTCATGACTCG
>NW_008824036.1:1087635-1093606 GCF_000699105.1 Pygoscelis adeliae | reverse complement strand
CTTCATCACACATTTACAAATCCTTGAGCTGTCAGCTCCGTGCTGGCACTTATTCAAAGAGCATTCTCGCTCCCTCCCCCGTCGCTATATTGAGCCGGGAAGCTGTGCCCCGCTTGGCACACGTGCTTCCGCTGCAAGTACCAAGACCTGCTCCAAGGTGCCATGGCAGTGTCCAAGCACAAACTGCCGGGAGAAGGTCCTCACTGAGAAAATACTCTCATCCAAGTTCCCACATATGCCGACGCCTCTCTGCGCAAATGTGATAGTAATAAGCAAGTCTTTATGTGGACCCGCGTGCAACCTATGCTCGCTTTACAGAGCAATACAAAGAGACCTTAAGATAAAGTATTTTCTAAACACTAAAGCAGTTTCTGTCCCACAGTCTGATACCTAACTCACGCTCTGTTCAATTTTTAGACACCTCGCAGCCTGCTGCACAGATTATCCTGGCAGGTTTTCCCCATTTATGAAAGCTGGGCTTCAGAATTACAGGTATTTTGTTCCCACCGCTTTAAGCTCAGATGAAGCTTGGACAGATGAAAGTGTATTTGTATCCCAGAGGAACTGTAATTTTGAGCAGAAAAAAGTGTCACGCATCTAGTCATTCCATCAATTAGAATATCTGCTGCTATTACTGACATGAAGTACTGAGTTTAGGAATCAAATATTAAAACAGAAGTCATCTAATTACCATTACTTCTGCACCTTCACAACATCTATCAATGCCTGGCTCTTTGGTAACTACCTATGTACTACGAACATTCTTCTTCTGGGAGGAGAGCAAGAGAGATTCACAGCACTAGTGCCTATTAAGACACTTTCTTTTGGTGGCATGAATCTCCATGTTTGTTTTCTGATGATTTTCGTCAATTATGTCTTTACCCAATTAGCACAATCATACGTAATTATGCAATTAGGGTAAATATGTAATCTAATGACAATGTTCAATTACGATACGTATCAATGTCATAAAAGTTCCTATTAAATATTGTGGTAGGGAGAACATGTAGAGCTGTGTGTTCCTGTGTAAGTTCATGTGCCCCGGCGCCTATTGTTCGTGAACCCTTTTAGGCCTCTTGCTTTTTCAGAATCACAGAAATGATTTCACACTTCTGTGGACAAAAGGAAATCTCTGTCCCAGCCCAGCTAGTTTTATTTTAAAGCAACAGTGTAATCAAAAACTTGTGTCCTTTCACTTAGCGTAACCCTCTGATTTCTGAAATACAGTAAGCTGAAGTAAACGTGAAAAAGACTGCTGTCTTATCACAGACAGAATTCACGTTCAGTGAATACTTCTTTTCAAATGGAGAGGAAATGTCATTGTAGCAGTTCTTCCCAGACAGATCAAGGGTTTCCATCTCTGAAGTTAACAACAGCCCATGCCACTGACCTCAGAAGACATTAGATCAAGGTGCAAGCTTTAGTCTGGACTAGGAAGTTACGCAGAAGCATCACTCATTTTACTGCCTGTTCCCTTCATGGACTTCAGGTAAGAGAATTCAGAAACCTGCTTCCCCCTACTCTACACTACATGAACACAAATTTTATATTTAATTTCCCAAAGAATGAGGAGAGAATTCAAATCCAGAACTGATTTTTGAGGACTGAATGGCTGGAATATTCCATTCTTTTAAAACATGCTTCAATGCAAAGCAGCAATTTAGCCACGATCCACAGAAAAGCAGGGTTTCAGAGGGCAGAATATTCCCAAGTAATGACACAGAAAACAGTGCCTCATGTATTAATCCCCTGCAGCTATACCACACTTTGTGTGCATTTACAGACCACTCCTATTGACTTTACAGATATGAACAAGACAGTAAGGATAATGGAAATTCAGTACAGATGTGTTCAAGAAAGCTGAATTCTATTTTGTTATTATCAGCAGCAAAATCATCAGCTGAGATTTGGCTCTGAATCTTTATGGATGTGAATGACGTAGAAGAAGGAAGAACCCACCTTCACTTTCAGATCCCAGGCAGGCTACTGCAGAGCTAGCCAAGGAGGGGGTGGAAAGCAGAAAATACTCATGAAGCAAACATATTTCCTTAAGTCATTGAGAAAAAAATAAATACCAAAACCCACAAATGATATTGTTCCAGTTTGAGGTCTGAAATCTTGTTTGCTAAATTTCAGCCTGGAGTGATCTTTTCTACAGCTGACTTTCATAAACCTCAGACAGAATAGATTTTACAATGGAAATGCTGACATGATTCCTACTGGCCATCTCACCCATTCAGCTTTACTTGATGAAACTTTGTTATTAGAACTTGGTTGTGATGAGGAACCTCAAGAGGTTCAAAGGTCTACTCTAGCTCAGAGAGCTCTCCTAGAAGTCTGGCAGACATGCGAAACAAGGCTGGAACTTCAAGAGTCTGCAAAATAAGGAAAGAAGTCTCATCTGGGCTCAGCTGAAATCCAGAGCAAGTAAATATTTTGAAAGCTATCCAAAATTTTTCAACACGTTACAAAAATGGTCTCTGCCTCAACTTTTAGCAAGAGTTACAGCAATCTGAAGATTTACTCAATATTACATTTCAATACTTTCTAGGGGAAGGGTAGCCATGTTCTCACTCCTGAACCATACATAGCTTTTTGTCAGCAGCTGAAGTGCAGCATCAGCTCTGGGTTAGACAACAGATGACACAGACGCTCTGTGCTGCGTCTAAGGGTGGATCAGGGATGCTGGTGGGCAAGGTGGCACAAGCTAGCAAGGACTGCAAGGCTGATGACTCTAAATGACCCCAAAACCTAGGTTTTTTTGCTTAGCCCGGGCCTGCTCTGTGATTGAGCAGTGCCCTGTGCTTTTGGTGTGAAGCTCAGTGAGCCCAGCTTGAATGCTCTTGTTGGAGGTTCTGCACGCCATGATAAGGACCCAGAGCCAAGGCTGGTTTCACACGCACGCTGAAAAGTAAAGGAACTCATAGGTGATTGCCGGGAAGCTGTACCAAAACTTGGTGCCACTTCCAGGGTGGCACGGTGAGGCTGTATTTCATCATGATACTGCATACCTACAACCAAAGGCTCCGCAGTCCAGCTGGAGCACGTCTCCTCTCCTCCTTCGGATCGCTGTGGCTAATGCTACTTGTGTAATGCTCCTAAGTTATGGAGACTTCCTGGCTCAAGGGCAGGTGTCTTACTTAGTCTTGGATTCCTCCCCTAAGAACATCCTCTCCTTATTTTCTCCCTTACGGATTAAAAGCAAATAAACAAAGAGAAAAAAAGAATCAGATTACTGAAATAGTTATTTGTCTGCCTTTTAAGAGTTTAACCAGATTTGATTATCTGAATAAGAGTATTTGGATATGGTTCAAATTCCAGGGTACACAATTACATTCTGCTTATCATGAATCCCATTTGCCACTGCATATGGTTATTCTAATTACCCAAATGCTATTGTGTGCTCCTCTGCTGACAAGGGCTCGCTGTGCTCCACACCAGACGAGACTGGGAAAAGGGGGAGCACACAAATGTAATAATTTTCATTCCCCAGTGGAGACCACGCAACATGCTTGTCTGCAAGGGACCTTCCAGGTGCTTTCAGTGAAAGATGTCAGTAACAGAAATGAGAAATGGTCTTGTTATTTTCAGGGAGAAAGACATGATTTACCAAATCTGGAAAGAGAGGAGTTTGCTTTGGAAAAGCTTTGATTTGCTTCTTCAGACAAGAACTACTGCTTCTGGTTTAAAGTGTAACTCTGGCCAAATGAAACACAATTGTAGTAAAGCCTCCCCAGATGCAGATATAGCCACGTAGTTCCACAGGAGGCATTTTTTTCCTCTTGGGAGGTACTAAAGCAATGACTCTGCCTATTGCTAGAGAAAGGGACTGCATTAATTAAGGTAGCAATTTTTGGAGAGGATATTGGGACTTTTTCACGTCCCCAAGGCCTTCCTGGTACTTCCTCTGTGCAGGTGCTCTGGTTTGTTTCCAGCTACAGTAACTGCCTTCTATTTCTTTAAGTTCCCCTGCAACATCAAACTGGGTGAAGTATTCAGTACTTCCCGCCCTTAGCAATTTTGCAGCGTGTCTGTGCACTGTTCTGCAGTCGCTGTGCCTCAGTGACAGATGAAGAGATCTCGGTGCACTCTGTATGGCACTTGGATCAAAGCTGCTGCATAAACGTAAGCTCCTTATCAACAAAGTGAGGAAAAAAAATTCTTAAGAAATGTACAGGTAGAAGCTCCACAAACTCCAATTAGTTTCTTCCATCCTAAAGGGAAGACACATTTCAAGGTTCTTCACATCATTTTGTCAGACTCCAGTTTCACTCCAAAACTTAATGAAGTGCAGTGAAATACAACCAACAGAAAAGAAATACAAATTAACGCTGAAAACACAATACAGTTCTTTTCAAAAGGCTGAGCTGAAAAACAAAGGGGTGGGGGAGAATATTGGAGGTGACAGTTAAAAAGAGCAGGGGGTAGTTTAACAAGAAACAAACTAAAACAAATTTTAAAATTTAGTGAAACGTAAGAGGAGAAGGAGGGGAGGGGAAAGGCACACGAGCTAGCGGCAGGAAGGCAGAAGTTGGAGCCTGGCCATCCCAAGTACTAACTTTGGCTCAGAGAGTGCAGCCTTAGCAACATCAAGCAAACAGGTACAGTGAGGGAGCACTTCAATACAAAGACCCAAACTACGTGTAGCATTGTGGCAGAAACCATGGCTACGCGATGCTCAGAGAAGCTGCGCTGGTATTGCTGACAGAAGTGCTGACTCTACCTGTGCCCACGTTGGCATCCTCTCTGCAGCCACGCTGCTGCACCTCTTGCTGCAGAAGACAACAGCGTTCAAGAGGCTTCCTTGGGCACGTTTACCCTGTCCCATAAAGCAGGGGCCACAGCGTCTCCAAGCTCACGTCAGGCTGAGCTGATGCATGCCCACGCAGTGGCACAGCTACCCTTTTTCTTTGCCAAGCACCAGAAAACCAGAAGCAACCAGAAAACATGCTTAGCCTCAGAACATAATGCGATGGTTCTCCTCACAGCAGCACAGGGCCTGCATCTTAGCCCCATTTCTGATGGCACATTTCTAAAGTTTGCTTTCTAAGCATCCAACCATGTTTAGATCAAGTCTCTCACCAAAAGGAAAAAAAAAATGTTGGATATTGATTAGCAGGTCCCAACATAGTCAGTGAGAAACTACACTAAAATATTTTACAAAAAAATCTGTTTCCTCTTTCCTCTTCTTTGAGTCAAAAATTGATTTTCTAATCCAAAAATATGCTTTCAAACCCAACTGTGGCATCTCATTTCGCAACACATCTGCCCAATTCCCCTGCCATGGGCTTTTGGCACTCTCAAAGCAATGTCACCTGAAGTGCCAGCCTCTAGAAACATCCATGACAAATTCCAGGCTTTTCTCAGCATATTCTGCCAGAAGCCTGATGTCTCCAAATGGCTTTACAGAGAAGAGACCACCATGCAGAAATATGTATTATATTGGGAACTGGGTTTGACCTGCTCATTTCTCTTTGGAGGTTAGACTAAGCGAGCCAATACTTCCTTTATAGCCATAAACAGCAATCTAATGCAGAGAACATTCACAGCATTTAAAACAAAAACAAAAAACAACACAGAATATTAACAGCCCCTCTGGGAAAAACAATTTTTACTGTCACAACTAGATGCAATCTCATCTTGCTTCTATCACAGCCCATGATGATACCCTACTCATTCCACTATGGATGAAACAACGTCCACCAGCAAAGCCAAAGTGGAGGCAGGAACCAGTGCCACGCCCCAAAGGAGATCTTGACTCAAGGTCCATATTCTGGGTAGTATCCCACAACTAGAATCATAGAATCGTTTAGGTTGGAAAAGACCTTTAAGATCATCAAGTCCAACTATTAACCCAGCACTGCCAAGTCCACCACTAAACCATGGCCCTAAGCACCACATCTACACGTCTTCTAAATCCCCCCAGGGATGGTGACCCCACCACTTCCCGGGGCAGCCTGGTCCAATGCTT
>NW_008824036.1:1081095-1087174 GCF_000699105.1 Pygoscelis adeliae | reverse complement strand
GGCTGTCGACCAACACCCCCAGGTCCTTTTCCGCCAGGCAGCTTTCCAGCCACTCTTCCCCAAGCCTGTAGCGCTGCATGGGGTTGTTGAGACCCAAGTGCAGGACCCGGCACTTGGCCTTGTTGGACCTCATACAGTTGGCCTCGGCCCATCGGTCCAGCCTGTCCAGATCCCTCTGTAGAGCCTTCCTACCCTCGAGCAGATCAACACTCCCACCCAACCTGGTGTCGTCTGCAAACTGACTGAGGCTGCACTCGACTCCCTTGTCCAGATCATCGATAAAGATATTGAACAGAGCTGGCCCCAATACTGAGCCCTGGGGAGCACCACTTGTGACCGGCCGCCAGCTGGATTTAGCTCCATTCACCACAACTCTTTGGGCCCAGCCATCCAGCCAGTTTTTTACCCAGCGAAGAGTACGCCTGTCCAAGCCACAAGCAGCCAGTTTCTCCGGGAGAATGCTGTGGGAAATGGTGTCAAAGGCTTTACTGAAGTCTAGGTAGACACATCCACAGTCTTTCCCCCATCCACTAAGTAGGTCACCTTGTCATAGAAGGAGATCAGCCTAGTCAACTAGGCTTCAATGTGGCCTTGCAGCACCCTCGCCTGCAAGAGATTTATCCTTCCCCCTCCTCAGTCACCTCTTACTGTCTGTTTTTTGAAGAGCCAAAACATTACTTGTGGACACGTGTCAAAGGCCTTTCTCATTTATGTAACTGAGACCGGAATGGTGATGCCCAGCGTTCATTCTGTGCTGTGGCAAAGGTAAGCGCACACCTGAAAAACAGCTGCATTGCACTACAGAGACAGCCCAGCAGCAAAAGTTCTGGAAACCATGCATCTACTGCAGGGCAGCTTTTATACCTTAATTTCCTATACATGCGGGAGGGGAATATTGACCACCGGTTCCCATACCCAAATGCACGGTCACATAGAATGCCAAACTGTGCGTTTTGTTTTCTTTTTTAAAAGCTAGTTTCAAATCACAAGGAGAAAGAAGAGTAGTTAGACCAAAATTTTATTAGCAGAAGCCTTCTTCGACACCGTTTTATGCTTCTATAGTAAACAGAAAACACATAGAAAACCCTGGAAAATCAGCAAGGAAGAAAAAAAACTTTTTTGGACTGCAGCAGCGTGCGTCAAACCAGCCAAGTTCAAAAACAGAGAAATTTAAAAGTGGAAATGCAGACCAAATCTTTGGTAGAATTAACACTGAAAGCTGCTGGAAAGAAACAGTCAGACTTTATTTTGAGTTTACAGTCTAATTATTTTCATATAGAATCTGAATATTGGGGGTTTAAAAAATGACTTCTTAAAAAATAATTGTTCTACTTTCACAATTAAAAATGTTAGTTTTACGCAGCAGGCTTTGTGCTGCCTGCTTACATGGTGGGGTTTTTTCCTGCTCTACCAGTTTTCTGGAGTTTACAGCATGATTATTTTCCCTTAAAAACTATTTTAAAAGACATAAATACCATGAAATTGGAAGGATTTGGATTCTACAATAAACTAATTTTTGAGAGAGAATAGGAGTTGAAGGGCCAATACCCTCCGCTGTTACAGAGCTGCAAGCCTGCAGTATATCCAGTGATTCAAAGTTACTTGATATAAAGGCAAACAGAAGTATCTAATGCTCTCGCAAACAAATTGCCGCCACTAAGCAAAGAATGGATCCACATTACTTTATAAATGAAACAATTTTATCTGCTTCTCAACAATCTCAGAATTAAACAACCTAAGAACACTCCCCACCATGTCCCGTAGCCAGACCTATGCATAACGTGTCTGAGATTTAATTTCTTCAGTCTGATGTCAAATAACTCCCCCGTCCCATTTTACTCAGGCAGAAATGAGTTGCTGCTTTGCATGAGTGTATTTTAACACTAACCAAAGCTGAAAACTGATATGATAGCTGCAGAACAAGATTTGCAGCTCTAATTTTGTATTTCTTAAAACAAAAGAAGGGAGGAGGGAAGAAGGCATTAGACGAAAGATACAGACAGCAAAGTTGAACATTGTCAGTTTAAATGGATAAACGCAACACTTTGTGCACTTGCCAGACAGACACATACCTATAGATACAAGCTTGTGTGGAATATGACCACAAGTTCGGATCTACGGGTTTGTGGCAACAGGCAGGGATCTCTTCTGTAATTTGCTAGGCTTGGGTTTTGATTTTGTTTTTAAAGAGAAAAACCATTTCTGCAGAAGAAATTTCAGAGCTGTTAGTAAGTAGCAGCCTTCATTCTCCTCAGCACCTTAAGCCCCCTCCTTTGGAGGATGCGGGGGGAGAGTTGCTTATTGACTTTGCTACAACATTAGCTCTGTTGCTACAGTTCCCTTCACTCCCGTGGAACCCTTCGAAAAAAATCAGCAAAATAAAACGAATTTTAAAATAAACAAAATAAAGTAGATCTGTGATTCTTTCTCGTAAGTACTTTGCTGGACAGAATTACTGATGATTACACAGTACTGAAGAATTAACAGCCAACGTCGGTGGTTTATCGTTAACACTGTAGCAAATTATCAAACAGCAAAGTTTTTGTGTGTAGACAGAGTCGCAATACACATGCATACCCCCACCCTGCAAAAAGTTGTCCTGTTTCCATTCTGGCAGCCTGGTTAAAACAGACAGAAGAAACAACTGCGTAAGAGTTGTTTTAACTTTCACAGAAGTCATTGCTGGTCTGGGGTTCTATTTTAATTCTATTTTTAAAGAAAAAAAATCCTTTCACTCTGCTAAACAATCTAGAATTTTCCCGTAACTGTCCGAAATTTCCCTCTGCTGTCTCACTGCATTTCTTCCTAGAATGACAGAGACAAATATAAAACTTCTTTAGGATTTTTCTAATAAGTCTTGAAAAACAGTCGTGGAGCAAAGTTTTGTCACGGCAAGCAAGAAGCGTCCCCTCCTTCCCCCGAAGTTTCCAAGTTTTCTTTCCTGCGTAACTAACGTTTCCCATTAACAAAATTTTATTGGGTGGGCAACTGGTGGGGAATTAGGCTGAAAAGCAGTCTGGCTGTAAGCTCCACATAGAACTGGTGAACAAAATCAGTGAGATTAATTGGTGCTTAAAGTGTCACAAAATTTTCACTTTCTACTTTTTCTCTTTCTCCAGAAGATCAACTATATTAATGCAAGCTAATATTATTCTCTATAAAATGAAACAGTCAACACTTGGAAAACAATTTTGCCATTTGGATGCTTTTAGAAAGTTCCCCCCCTTCTTGTGTAGCTTCTTAAAATAAATCACTTCAACCTTTCCAGCCTGGTAAGTATGCAATTAAAACACAATTTTCCTTTATTGGAATTACCGCTTGGGCTGGGTTACAAGAAACTCCTGTTCCATCCAGCAATAGAGATGTTAAACTTTCGCCATCTGTCCGAAGGTTATCTAAATTGATCATCTAAACTTAGATTCCTACGCTTATACTCCAATACCTACCTTAAAAGTGTCCAGCTTTTCCAAAGTTTTCAGCACCCAAAATTCATACCAAGAACAGGAGCTGCAGGGGTTCAGCATCTTTGACAGATCAGGACAACTTTTATGTTGGATCCTAAATGCAATTTAGGAGCCCCCAGAATTCAGAAAGCTCTAGCCCTGCAATAATCGTGCAGCAGTCAAGGCAATGGGTCAGGGAGCACGTGGTCCTGCAGACAGAACAGAGTCACATCATGCACAAATACACGTATTGTGCACTTCTTTGGAACCAAACTGCAAACGGAATATAACAAATGTTACCCTACCAAAAATAACCCAAGCCCTCCAACTACAAAGCTCATTTAGTTCAGGGAACCTAAGGTTAAAATTCAAATTGTCTTCTGACCCTTCTAATAGGGCCTAATAGGCACGTTATTAGGAGTCAGTAACATTGCTGCTGCATGTACCAGTGTTTCTTACAATGGCAAGGAAGTTTTCCGTCAGACTTTTACATGTCACTCTCATGCTATAATGCAATGCTGCATGAGACAGAGTATTTTCTCTATGAGTATATTTACTTTTGACCCTAATATTCTTTACATTAACATATGTATATGAAGGTAAGCTAATTTGCATGTTTCTGCTGGCAAAGAAATACTTTATTTTTTCATCTGAGAGAGGAAAAAAGTGATGATCTCACTGAAGCACACATGCTATGCAGAGGTTAAATTTGTACTAGATTTTCCTAGTTCTAAAACTTTTATTTCCCCTTAATAGCTCACAATCTCATTTTCTAACCACTGGGATAGTTCAAGCCCTTGAAGGAAACCAAGACGTAACGTTTGGGTGGCCTGTACATACCTCCTTGTGGTATAGGACATGTGTCCTCAATTCTGACTGGTCTGAATGGAAGTTGCAGGCACCCAACGCGCTTCAGCAACTGCTCTTTATTACTGAATTATCACAGCTCTTCTCAGAGGCAGAACTGAGCCAGACCTTCTAAGAGCCACATGCTTGTAAGGGCAGCTGTTAGGTGTTGACCCACGCAGAAAATACGCCCTTTATTTAGTTGCCTAAACGAGGGCTGATCTCTGCTGCGGTTCTGGCCAACCACCTCCTTCTCCCTTGCTACCTGATTGGCTTTTACAAAACAAAAGGGAAGAACGAGTCTTAGGATCCATCGCCATAGCTTCAGTTGTTAAAAAAGGAAAGGGAGAAAAAGAGAAAGCAGCAACAGCTATCTCCAGAAAAGCACCTATGTACGCCAAATAAATCACTCAAGCAGGTCCCCGCTATAAATCTGATCGACCGCTTCTGCGTTCCTGTGAGCCCCGGAGAAAGGCAGCTCGGTGGCACACAGATTTCATTTAGTGGCACCTGTATGCTGTAAATTACAAGTATCCAGGAACCAACCTACTCCTTTTCATACGTTTTGGAAAACAAACTCATGGACAATTCTTGAGACAGTGAACTGATAAAGGCAGCAGCAAATGAACACAGTTTTGTTTTTTGAAATATCTTTTTTTCTGAATGAGCACTGCTTTTTTAAAGATGAATTTCGCTTAGAGCAAATATATTCAGGGAGATTGAATGAGAGCCATAGATTATACAAGACCTGGGTTTTGAAACATTTCCCTATGATTAATGATACAGCTATTGCACCTTTTGAAAACCTGATGAACATATAAACAGTGGCAGAAAATCCATGATAGGCAAACAAATCAATCATCTTCACACCGTAGTTGTCTCGAATGCTAAGATTACAAATAAAAAGTTTCAACCTGTACATTATTATTATTATTATTATTTATATTAAGGATTGTGATATCCTTCTACTAAGGATACTTTGCTTCACTAGTAATTATTATAACGTGTCAATGATCACGGGATCAACAAGGCTTTGGTACTAGAACCTGGGACAGCCGAAAAAGTAATACACTTTCTTTAGTATTAACCCAGCATAAGACTGGCATTTTATAGATTCATAGCCAAAGGAATATAGAAGGAAACATGCAGAAATAAAGTCTCTGAAGACATAACATTGGTTTTGGTCTGTGGGTGGTATTCTTGCAAACCACAAAGCATAAATGCCCTGTCCCAGGAAAATCGATCATTATGGAATGCATTGTGTGCCTGAGTAAAAAGCTGTTTGCAGCCATTTCATACTTCTGCCACGAAAATAAGACAAATAAGAAACACGACTGCTAAATAATTCCCATTCTTTTCCCCCACCCCTTCCCCCCAATTTTAACCCAAATCTATTTAGGCCTATAAATATATATACATATATATATATATATATTTATATACACACACTCTCTCTCTCTCTCTATCTTAGGTTTAAAGACCTGTATCAATAGATTTCTGTACTTCAAATAATTTTAAGAAATTATAAGGAAAAGGAAGATACTGACTGAAGAATGTATGAGAAACCAAATTACCTCAGTAGCAGCATTTTACAAGATTTCTTATCGAATGTGCGCTGCCATATTGCTAGGCCCAACTCTTCAAGGAACGTATTCTGGAAGACAAAATATTTATGGATATTTTCATGGCATATTTTCAAGAAATGGATTCTACCTTTATATATCCAGAGGCTACAGCTTTAGAAGCAAAAGGAACAGACAAGGTCCTAAGAGAGAAATTCCCCCCCCCCC
>NW_008824036.1:1077011-1081061 GCF_000699105.1 Pygoscelis adeliae | reverse complement strand
GATATCCCAGTTTTTAAATTGTTTTTTGGAAGATTATTTTCCATGTTACACCTTGGATCAATCCACTCCTGCCCTCCCCCACACAATGAGTTAAATCTGTGGAAATAAAACATTTCTTGTAACGCAAACATTTAAGAAGTTTGCCAATTCTACTACCACCAAAGCGATTAAGAAAAATAAAGCAACGTGGTGGTTGCAACAGCAAATGCATTCCCTGCTAGTTAGTAACACGCATCAACTCCTTAAACTGATTAGTTATCATATACAGACCCTTATCCAATTAAAGTTTGATAAAACAGAATCAAATAGGAGGATCGTTACCTGCTTTTGAGAAGGTTCACCAAGCAAGCATTTTAAGCTTTTTGACTCTTTTAACACTGATACAAGGAATAATTATTTCTCTCTGCCGATGCGATTGTTAAAAGAAGAGAAACCCCGGATTGTGGTGGCTTCGTGGATGCTATTCTTTTTGCACCACAGCAGGATTCTTGGCTGCCAGTCCAAGCTGCTTTCACTTGCCAAGTTTTAAGATGCCGGTTTTGCCTTTCATTTTATTGTTCCTTTCGCAACGTTAAAGACCGACTTAAAAAACCATGCACAGCTGCTATCGGGGAGGGGGGGGAATTATTTGAATTTTGCACAAGAATGGAGATGAGGAAGGAGCGCGCCGTGATGTAACCACAACGACACCCACAGAAATATTTCCAATATTGGGGAGGACGGACTCACGCTCAGAATCCTGGCGCTTTCCTACAGCACAGTTGGGATCTAGTGTAAGAGAAGGAAATAATAAAAACGTCCAGACCTACGATCAACCATAGTCACGTTAGAGGTGGAGGTTGATACTTCGCCCCCCCACCACCTATTTCTTAAATCCACTTTCTGCGGCTTAAGACTATTCTTTCTCACTGAGGATTTCTTCCGGGGGTGCAGGGAAGCAGAGGTTGGGGAGCAGCCTAACAAAAGGATTCCCCCCGCACACGGACTCCTACCCCACCCTTTCGCCGCTTCCCTCTGATAGGAGTTCACCCATGCCCAAACATCACGGCCTTTCTTTTGACGCAATGCCACCGTGAAGAGACTCGGCATCACGGCGCAAAAGCTTCCATCAAAATTCAGTACGGGGCTGCGAGTTCTTTCATCAAACACATTCATTTATCGTAAGCGACTGATTTTATTTTTTTCCTTAGAGAGATTGTGTGAAAGGAAGGTGGGAACAGATTTTAAAAAATCCCCAACTTCTCTGTATATGAGTTGATTTATTCTATTTTACTTGATGTAGCAACAAAACTATTGGGACTGGTACCAAGGCTCAAATGCATTTACATGAACAAACAGTAACAAAAAGTTGTTCGCGACCCTTCTCAGACTTTAACTAGCTATTAAAAGCGTTACGGTGGCTTATGCTCAATATACATTATGAAGTATAGAATGATATAACTCTTCCAGCAGACACACACAGAGTCAGTCTGAACAACTACTTGATACAGATGTTGGGGGGACATATACTTCCTATCTGTGTAAAGAAAATTCCCACTCAGACACGGTTCCTCGAGCTACCCGTGCAGACAGACCTACGCGCATACGAAATGCACGCAGCGCACTCAGAATGGCTGGAGACGACTGTTTTTCACAGAACATAGGTGACTGTTTATACAGCCTGCAAGCCAGAAAATGGAAGCTGTTTCAAACATACAATAATCGAGGGTGAAAACAGCTCTGACACCAGCTGTTATATGTGCAGAGGTTTATGGCTGACTTTACAGCAGAACTAACTGCAACTAGGAGAAGATGAATACACCCCCGTATTTCATATTTTAAGAGAAAAAGAGACAGACTGCAGACAACTTAAAGTTTCTATGAAAACCAACGGTCTTAAACAAAGCAGTGTGAATTAATAAGGGAAAAAGAAAAACAGAAGCTTTGTTCTAAAGTGGAAGCATAAGATGTGAAATTTCAAAATCAGATGGCTCGGTCTGCGATTTCTTTCATTTAAATGAATTGATCTGTTGCTAAACTGCTGCTCTTGTGCCAAGAAACTTTTAACTCTTTCGGCTCAAAACTCCCCATGTTTTGCTATTTTCTCTCTCCTCCCAAGCATACTACGATTAAATCAGAAAGCAGAAATTAAAAACGAAGTGGGAAATAAAAAAACAAGAGCATAAAAAGAACGGGGGAATTAAACCCACAAGCACATGCAGAACACAAAGAGCCACGGTATGGAGCGTATCGGTGCTTCGTTAGAATTTCTGCTGTATAAACAACGTGATTCTTGTTCTTACAATGTTGCTAAAACTTGGAAAGGAGACAGAAAGGCCTTCAACCTTCACAATTCCACGTACAGCAAGAACTCCGGGGCAAACCCAACAGAAACAGGGCTAGCAGCAAGAAAAACAACAGAATCCCTGACCTAATTCATTGCAAACATTCACTTACCGAGAATGCCTTAAGCATTTCCAATAGAACCCCCTTTCCTACACATGTTCGCCTATGTGAAAAAGAACAAAAAAGCAAACGGAAAAGCTCTCAAAAACAACCCAAAAGATAGCTGCCTAGGTAAAATTTGGGTGAGAGTTCCTAGTGCTTTTCCATTTTGTTTTGGATTTGTTTTGCCCACTTAAAAAAAAAATTAATCAAAAAAATTGAAAATAGACATGTTGTAATTAGAGATAATTCCAGGGCAAAAATATTTATGTGTAGAACAAAAAAAAAAAAAAAAATTATATATCTATATATCTCCCACTTTCCAGTTCTGCTGCAGTTCCCCCTAAACTGCTGCTGCTTGCTCCAATCTGCTGCCTGCTTAACAACGGAATGACAGGCAACATCTGTTTGTATAGAAGCCAAGATCAAGCCTTCAAAATTTTTTTGGCTCAGTTTCTTTTTTTCTCCCCCCCCACCCCCTCCCTCCGGAAAGCTTTAAAAAAATAGAAGTAAAAGAAAAAGTAAAAGCGCACAGCAAGATTTTGAAAGCGACTCAAGTGAGGCAGCAACTATTTTCCCTTGAGTTATTTCAAGGTACAGTACTTCAAGGATAACTCTTTCCTCTCTCTCCGCCCGCCGTCACCTCCTCCCCTGCTCTCCCCACCCTACATCCTCTCTCTTGCCCCATGCTATTAATAAAGTATCACACAAACTGGGAAAAAAAAAAAAATCCAACGTACCTTGATCACTAAAAGGCCACTCCCTCCTACGGGGAGGGAGGGGGTTTCTTCAGTAGGCAACTAAAAAAAAATTGTACGGGGAGGGGAATAATGGGACGGTTCGGGGGACAGTCTTGCCACAATCCTCTCACCCTCTTTTTTTTTTTTTCTTTCCTCCATTTTACAGACTATGAATTATATTGTGCATATTTTGAAAATAAAAGAAATTGGTTTGAGATAAATAAATACGCGGAAAAAAATCAGCCCAGATCCAAATACAATTCAAATTACTAACAATGTCAGTCTACTGCCAATTCTGTGGCAAATCGGGAGAAAGCACAATAATTCCACATGCTGAGATGTGAACAACTGGAAAGAAACCAACTCTCTAGAAGTCACAATGAAAACTATTACGGTGCCCCCACCCCCAGCCCCACTGCCACCCCTTTCTGAGTCTCCCCCTCTACCCTCCTCCCTCCAGGGGAAAAAAAAAAAATAAGCCACTAATTTAACAAAAGGAAAAGGAGAAGGAAAAACAACAACAAGACCATCAACCGAAGCTATTTAAAAACTCAGGGAATGTTTTATTCACTGGTGATTTGGGACAATGTTCCCGCGCGTGTGCGCACACACACACACACACCCCCCGACATGAAAAAAAAAAAAAATCAGACAAGTTGCTAAGGAGACTTGTGTAAACTCAGAATACAGGCACATTTCTGGCCTTTCCCCCTATATTCCATCTCGTATTCTGATCACGCACCACTGCGGCACGATTGCACCAATGCACTGCATTAATCTTGGCCTTAAACGGGCTGACTGGCAAAGCAAACTGTGTGTATATATCATCTTTCAAACTTAACAAGTTAAAAGGAGAGAGGGTGGTGGTGGGTGGGGGGGCCGGGGG
>NW_008824036.1:1040182-1076999 GCF_000699105.1 Pygoscelis adeliae | reverse complement strand
TAAGGGAATTTTAAAGAGGAAGTGTTATCCAGGCATGTATATAAAGCTGCAAGCCTCCCCGAGCTTTCTTGTGTCTCTCTCGCTCCGTCTCTCTCGCTCCTCTCTCTCTCTCCCACTTCTCCTAACAAAATCCCCCGTCCCCTGGCAGATGTCTGAAACCCTGCCAGATCTAACAATGTCGGACCCACTCTCTGCCACCAGACATTTGGGGCCACAGACTAGCTCATTCTCTCAGCACAGTGGGGTCATATATACATATTAAACAAGCATTTATTTTTTTTTTCTCCAGTCCCTGATGTGCGTGTTCCTAAACCATACATTTAGAGCTAATATTTTCACCTTCTACTTTTAGGAAGGGGCAGATTAAATCAAAGCCTGAACCATTCGTGGAAGGCGACTGTCACCGCATGGCACAATCCACTCCTCGGTAACTGACAATGCACCAGCCCTTGGCTGGGACAAAATTAAACTTGGGGTTTTTTTCTGTTCCTTGTTTTTTGGGTGGAGGAAATACACCTCTTTCTTTAAGCTCTCCTTCCATCTCTCACAATCTCAAATCCTCTCCCACTGACGGACAGCTCGGTACAATCATTCAACACCTGCCTTTTGCTTGTTTTGTACACTGCGTTTCACAAGACAAGGATTTCAATCCTCACATGAGGAATCCAGTAATCTACAAATTCAACAGCAGCACGTACAGGAAAAGCCAATTTCATGGGCTGTGCCTTGGAGCTAGTCCTAGAGCATTACCCCGCTTTCAGGTCAGACAGAGCTTTTACTGAAGGCAGCATATTCCAGAAGGGGAACTCAAACCGCCCTAATGAGCATCATCTTCACTTTACACCCAGGCCAGCAAAAGCAAAGGAGAGGTGAGTCCATTTGCTCAGCCTCAGAGGGTTTCCATGCCAGAGCTGAGAGTGGTCCCTGCCTTCATTTCAGCGCAGTCGATGTCACACCACGGTGCCACCCCATCCAGGAGAAGCATCATCATGCGTTGGGCATGTAGGGTCAAACACTCATTCCCTGCCCCAGTACTTGCTATTCACGTGAGGGACTCGAACCCCATGCTACAGCAGGGGTGAGGGTGCTGAAACAGCCACACGTCCCGTGGGCTTTGTCTCAGCTGCAATGTAAGATGCAAATGGGTAACTGTGACTAATGCTCTTGACAAGGCATAAAGGAGGGACAATACGGAAATCTGAAAGAAAAAGTATAGTTGGACTCAAGAGCATCATGTGGAGAAAGGAGAGGCTGGCCATCAAGAACAACTCTACCGGTATCTTCCACTTAATCTAATGACAGTCTCACTCATAAGACTATTATCACGGCACCCGGTGGGGCCACTTCTGGCAGTGTTTCAGCTCCAAATGACAGGGTGAGGGCATTACTAACAGAGGAGAAAATTATAAAGTTCTAATCACTAAATTTGGGCTCCAAAGCAAGTGAATCTGTGGCACTGCACAGAAGTTAGAGAATGAAATACTTATTTTAATACAGTGGGTTAGTGCTCAGGTGGCTACAGAGCCACCCTGAACCTCACTCCCTGAAATTCAGAGGTGCCAACATTGCCCCCACTCGTCATTTCTCATTCCTCTTCCACAGATCTACTGGAAAGTGGAACATTTGACTCACCTGACTGCTTATCTTTGTTTGGGAAGAACGACCTGAAACAAAAATACCAAATGAACAAGTTAAAACTATTCATTTAAGAGAAAGGTTTGGCTTTTGCCCTAGCAGGCAAGGAAAAAGTCGGAATCATCATAAAAATATTATTTCTCACATACTAGTGTTTTTCTGAGTTAAACGAAAGCACACAAAATAAACACTTCCCTTTCCCCAGCTTGCTCAGTCCCCTTTGAACAGACAGACGCTCCAAGCCCAACAATGCGGAGTCGAAGCACCTGCCTGCAGGACACCAAGTGTTCAGGTCCACATATTTATGAACGGCTGAAATGAGGTTTAAGATGTTGTTGCACCTTAACTGCTTCTGAAGGAGGTTATCGCTTCTACAGCAGAGCCAGGAGAAGGGACCATGCCGCAGCTTCTCAGAAGCATCAATGAAAAATCAGTCATTTAAATTAAAACCAGCGAAGGAGATGGTATAGACCTAACCAGATATGCCACTGGATTAGGGACTCCTCACACACTTCTTTCCCCTGGGTGAGCTGCAGGGGGGAGAGCTGCCTGCAGACATTCAGACCTTCGACCAGTCCAGTTGAGCTGGGAAGAGGATATTTGCCTTCGCCTCTAGCGAGCCATCTGTAGTTCACCTTTGGAAATCTCATACTGCAAAGCAGACATACCCAGCTCTGCTGAGGCCGATTTAGTCTTTCATCACTGAGGTAGATAACTGAGCCCTAAGCAGCCCTGCCTAAAGGAATACGCTCAATCCTGGGCAAAGATCCGAGTACACTGACTGCACCTCCATCGCTTCTGTCAAAATCCATACTGACCACAGAGTAGACAATCATGCGCGCATAGCCTGGACACAACGTGAGCATTTTTCCAAGGAAAACAGAATCCATAGGTCTCAGGCCACTAGACAGCTATTAAATAAACTATCAGGCCCAGTAAGACATGGGTATTTGCAAGGCACCAATATGGATAGAAAATTGAGAAGTAGGAAGGCAAGGTAGAAGAGGTAAGAACACGCTAAAGCCACTGCGATGCAGCACCAGGTACTTTACATGCTTTGCCAGTTCAGGCCCCTAAGGTTTTCGGAGGAATTTCTAGTGTTGAGGTTGACTAAGTGGGGCTACATTTTTGTTTTGGTTGCAAACTGGAAGCCAAAATTTTTATCCACAAGTCCCCCAAAGCATCTGTTTCTCTCTAGCTATTTAAGACTTCCTTTTATAAGACCTAGTTAGAGGTATATCATTATTTTTAAATGTTACTCTTTGCAGTCACACATTTTATCATCATTACATGTGTCATTATCTGCGCGTTTGAACTGTGTAATTTGAAGATGAGGAGATAAAAACCTTGCAGGGGGTCTGAGAGTCACTTCCCTTTGAGCAAATATTTTGGGATAATACCTACCACTTGGTACAAGCTACTGCATCCCCAATGAAAGGAAAAGCAATCCTTTTACAGGTCACGCTTTAAAGCCACCTAGAGAAAGAAACTGTTTGGAAACATCCAAAGAGTAGGCTAAATCCCCAGCAGAGAAGGAGAATACCCCACTTGTTCCTAGCTTGTAGTCAAGGCACAGCCATCTAGAAAAATCCGTACAAGTATCATTTGCTTTCACTGGAAACACTGTATTCACAGCGAGTTCTGTTTCTCCCAAGGAGTAAAAGATGGGGATATATCAAACTGTTTCATGGTTGGGCTGTAAGACAGAAGACAATATGTCTTATTTAATGAGCTACATGGAGTCACAATTACAACAGACCTGACAGAGTAGTAGTTTTGGACCACTTAAAGGTTCGTATAATGTGATGTAAATGCAACTCAGGTCATTTAATTTAGGAGGCCACTTTCGTTTTGCTGTTCCTGTAACTGATCTACCTTGCTGCTACTAATGGCTATGGGGATTTTTTATTGCCTCATCACCGCTGTCCCCAAGTGACAGGCAAGTAAATGAGATCTGCTCCAATCTCTTCCTACAGCAGGCAAAACACACCCTCTTGTTACACGATGGGCTAGGTACATCATCAGGTTCCAGGAGACCGTAAGGCACCAGTAGTGGGATGCTACCACAAGACGGGCAAAGCAGCAAGAGACCAAAAGTCTCAACCTCTGGGTCTAATCGGAGAGACAGACGCATGCAGGAGTGATGTCTGAAACGGCATTTCAAAGGGAACAGTCAGATGTGTCATGCAACCTGCAACAAGACATGTAGAATTTCAGTTCCTGACAAGCAACAGCCCCAGTTTGACCTAAAACTGTGTTGGACTTGATGTTGTACTTGGAGTAAAAGCTGCCACGCTGTCCAAGAGGGGGTCAAGTGCACGAAGTAGTGAACAGAGTCACACATGTTATGAACGGTTTGGGTTACATTTTTCACACCTGTCCAGGCCTTCTAGGAAGAAATCTTGGCCTCTATACACCCTATCCTAGAAATCCTAACGAGAAAAAAAATGTACCTTCTTCCACCCTGAAGTCAAAGCTGTAACGAAGAGACCAAGATAAGCCAAGGCACATTTTAGACAGAATAGCAATGGTTCACTGAGAGTGGGAACAACCTCACACAGTTTGTAGGTGAGCAAAACACAGGGGGGACAGTAGGGGATCTTTTCTTCAACTTCTACTATCCAAACCCAATTCACAGCTGCTTATTCAAAAAGCAGCTGCCACGTGAAAGTTCAATAAGGGAAAACCAACTCCACTGTCCTAGGTTGTATAACGCACCCAAGGATTTGCAATTTTGTTTTTGTTACCAAAGTGCCACATCATGCCAAGGGAACACTTTTTCAGAAATTGTGGGGAGGGTGGGGAGGTGTGTCAGCCCGTGGACAACCATCTTCATTTGGACTCAGCACACCCTGGCAAACATCGGGAGGCATGCAGGGTGCTGAGACCACGGCGGGTGCACATGCAGCTTACCCAGGAAGCCCAGCCCTACCTGGAGCTGCCACTGCCTGCCATGTGTGCCCCGGGGAGAACGTGTGCACACACCTATGCATTCCTTCTGCATTATTCCATGGGAGGTTCATTCCTTTGGCCACTGATTCGCTGAGCTCCAAGCAAAGCAGCCCTCCAAGAGTCAGCGCAAAGACAAAAAGCTTGACTGGCATCTCATCAGATTTGAAAGTCAGATATAAATCGTGCGAGAAAGATGTTTCATTAAACGCTGTTGTCATGTTTATATGACTCCAAACCTTCAAACAAGAAACACTACACCCCGAAACAGGACAATGGATTCTGTATATTTTTCTAGATACACAAACCTACAAGTAGGTACAAATGAATTTAGTATGAAATAGATGTTGACACACCTAACGGAAGTCTCCAGCAACTGTCTTTCCCTCTTCCCTTCCCTCCTAACATGAAGCTGGCAAGTGTCCATATCGGGTACCAGGGAGACAAACCTTCATCACAGTCTTCTCCATCAGACTGTGACTGTCATTTACAAAGCCCTCCTCCAAATAAGTGGATTCCAATAATCAGAACTGCTGCATTTAAAACTTATTAAAATGCAGCTATGTAGGCATACCATACAAAATTGGTTCTTCTTGGCCAGCCTTTTAGCATTGCTCATGGACATTCATTCCTTGGGCGTGTAACCGAACCCAGAGAAAAATGTAGCCTACCTTCATTTCCCAGTGTTGCTACCCCTCAACCACTCTGAACCAGGCTGTTTCTCACTGTCATCAGCCTGAGTAAATAGCATTAATCACTGTGTCCTTCAAACTTGTCTGAGCTTTTGTGCCCTTACTTTCAAATTTTAAAACCATTTCAAAATTTAAATTTTTTCAAATTTTAACGGTTTCCCCCTTGTCGGTGCATGGGGCTAGAGCACTATTTTAACACTAAAGTTAATACTTTCAGAAAATTACCTGCGTCATCAATCAGGAGCCTTCAGTATTGCAAGTTCGCTACTGAAATCGTGAGAGCGGAGCATGACGTTTTACAGGCAGAGAATGGAAGCACGGAGGGAAGGAGCGATTTTCAGAAGCTGACAGAGGAAGTGCACAACAGAGCCTGGAATTTATCTCACATCTCTTGGTTCCAGTCCAAATGCTTAAACCACAAGATCATCCTTCAGGCCTAGGACACCAACAAAATCTTTAACTCCCATATTGTAAGATCCTGAAGCATTTTCAATAATTGTTTTGTAGCAGAGGTGGCCTCCAGCCTAGGACAGGATCCTGATCTGACTGCCTAGGACAAAGACAGAGAGACAGAGTTTGGGACCTGTCTGTTGGATGACAGCCCACGTTGTTTTTAATATCTGATTTGGGCATTTCACACCCCGGACGTGACGTAGCACTCCACATATTTCTGCCTCAGCTGTGCTATGACAGTTTGCTGGGATCTGAAAATGGTGAAAGAGATTTTTCCAGATACAATATCTTACTGAGAGGGTGCCCCTTGCCACTCCTTCCCTGTACCACCTCAAACCGGAAAAAAAAGAAATAATCAGAACGTTAGGAAAACTGTAAAGTAGTGAGTAGAACTTCAAAATAACTTGGAAAGACAATATTTAAGCACAAACCAACAAGTTTGCTTGGAGAAGATTTGTGGGTAGGAAGAAGGGAGGTCTTCTACTGTCCAAAACATTGCTTTTCAGTCGGTATAAAAATACTGTAAACCCATTTCCCTTCAACACAGAACCAGCCAGAAAGTAAAGTGAAAGATGTTGATTATCACAGCAAGAGTGATGGCTAGGGAGGGAAAGAAGGAGGGGTAAGAGACATGCGTCTACATGCTCAATACCAAAGCAAGGAGGGTTGGAGTGAAGCAGATGTATATCTGAAAGCAGCCAGTCTTATTGGGGGGGGTGGGAACCCTCATGGCCACTTGTCCATCACCTCTTTGGCCTGAGACTAGAGAAAGGACAAGTGAAACAAATGGGGTCACAGCTTAGCACATCCCATAGAGCCACCTAACGGGGAAAAAACCTGCCTCTTTCAGTTTCGAACAACTCAAAGAGAAATTGTTCCACCACTTCAGCTTTTTGGCTGCATGTCCCCTTAGAACAGAGTGCAGTGAGCGTTTTACCTCATCTCCATTTTCTAAATCTAGGTCACCTCAATCCGTGGCTGCGCTGCTAGTGATACCTCTATGATTTGCCACAGCCCTGGCTTGAAGCAAGTCAGCAGCAACTTAGGAAATGCTAAACAGCAGGCAGTGTCTAACCAGCAAATGGAGGGGGCTTCTTCTAACCCAGTCTCTGCACAGTCATTGAAGGAGACCGATCACCTACCTTCGGCGACGGCTCACTTAAGGAGAAAAGCCTTTGGGCCCACAATCAAAAGCCAAGAAAATTCACCTCTTCAGCTGCTGGACACAGCGACAGGAGAACGCATCATTCATTATCACCATGCTATTCCAGTATGGCTACAATACTTGCCTCTGGTAAGAGGAAACAGGGATGGAACGGACTGAGAAAGTGGTTCACACGCTGTTGTCAAACTTTCTGGAGATATCCTGACGACTCTGTCCGAGATACTTGCAGATCCAAGACCAGCATAATTGAAGTAAGAAAATGAAATGTGAAACCAGCCCTCACAGTGCAAGAAAGGTAGTCTTTTCCCTTTCCTCGCTCGTGTGGGATCGTCCCTTAAAAAGGCCTAAAGGGTGAACATGTAGAAGATGGTCTCATTTGTCATAGCAATGTCTATGGCTGCAAACTGGAAGAGGGAGAAGTGCTTCAGACCTGCTTTAGATTAGGAAGAGACAGGAGAAATAAAAAGAGCATCTGACACCAAAATGAAACTATTTTGGTCACTGCCATCTCCCTTATTCTAAATGAAGCAATTGTGGGCTACGTTTGTTTTGCATTCATAATTAGCAGACAGAACAGATGGCAAAGGCGTCACTTAAAGCCACACGTCCGACAAAATAACCCAGGCTGCCAGTGCAATTTTTCACTAGGAACAAGGAATACTTTCCCCTCTTCTTCCCATTGAAATGTATCCCAAAGAAATGAGGCCAGCAAATGTTTGCATCAAGTAGGGGATTCACCGCAAAAAGGAATCCATTGTGTTTTGGAGTGTGTTGATTACTGGCTGAGTGAGGAAGAAAAGGGCAATAGCAAATGGATTGCTAAGAGAACAAAAAATAGGAATGGAAACTAGCGATACATTGCCAGCAATATAACAAGGGGCTCAAATAAACATATACTCTCTCCTCCCTTTAGTCTTGTGGTTCAGGCATAGGCTGGAACTCAGGACATCTGTGTTTCATTTAAAAGACAGCTGAATAGGAGAATCTTTATCAGTTAAGGTATCTGCTGTCCCACATCCATACCTGACTCCTTCTGTATTAAATGCGCTTATCCTCTCAATACCTATCTCACTTTAAGGATACTGGAAAACTGACCGACAAACAAGCAAGGCACAAAGTTTAATGCATCACCCACTGCATGCGGACAGTTCATAACCACGTCCAGGAGAGACTATTTCACTAGAAATCTGGAGCGTAAAACGTGTCTGTGGCACTCCCGTCCTATTTCCTCTGCCACAAGCACAGGCAAGGAACGAGATTTAAAAAAAAACAAACCACATACGACTTGCTGAAACCACTGAAGTGCTGTTCCTTGGTCTATTGGATAGTACTGTACTGTGTTTGGCTTGCGACACCCAGAATACAGGTATGTGAACATCTCAGAGGAAGAACTTCTCTGGGGAATCTTTCCTGTCAGCCCATCTTGTGTGACAAAGGCCCTTTGTTAAATTCTTAACCTCCTACAAAGCCCAAACAATTTAATCACGGTGAATATCCCTGCCTGTTGGAAAGAAAAAGGAGAGACGGATACTAATATAGTTTTGTTCCTTTTATAGCCTTGTGAGGTCCTCTGACAGCCTTGCTGATGGACTACAAGAGGATTTTGGCATACCGTTCTCTGAGCACTATGGATAAGCTGTTCCTAGCATGCATGACTGAGCAGTATCAGGACACAGACTGATGGGCAATATAATAAACATCATGAGCCTTGCCTCACTCGTATTGCAAATGTGCTAGTAATTGTGAGCTTCCATAGCTATTGAAGTCTCGAAACCTCCTCTCTGATACTATTAAGGTGCTAATAATTGTGAGTCTTGTCCAGCTATTGCAGCCACAGGCCTCCTCTCTCAGATACTGCAAATGTGCTAATAATTGCGTGTCTCAATAGCTACTGCAGCGTAGAACTCTGCTCTCTCTGGTATTGTAAATACACTAATAATAATGACGCTCAATACTACTGCAGTCTGCTCAGCTGATCCTCAGCAAAAGAACAATGCCTAGAGAAAAAGCACAGATCTCTAGGAAGGAGCGCAAGCTTAGGGAAAAGGATATGTGCCTAGGAAAGAGTGTAGACCTACAGAAAGAGAATAGGTCCCTACAAGAGAGTTAAGTCCCTATGAAAGCATGTAGACCTATGACAGACCTCAGCAGGACCCAAAGCTACTATCTCCACCTCTTCCCTCTGGTCAAAGACCCTTCCGAAAAAGGAAAGCCTCTCTGGGGAGGAATACGTTGACTAAGCCCCATCTATCTGCCAGGTGTCTCAACATATTCATGCATGGGGATTAATAAAAGCAAAAGGCATTTGGACCCAGAATTCAACAGTAGCAGAACAAAGCTGGTATGCTTATTATATAAGCATGCACACACATTATTCATCAGTTCGCAAGCCATATTATCATGCTATCTAGACCCATATGTGTTACTCACTATGTTCCACAGTAGGCATATGTGCATTCAATATTTAATCCGCAATAGCACTTGGGGACATCAATTAGACATGTGTTATATCTTTTAGAACGTACGTAAGTAGAGAAGTAGAGAGAGATGAATCTCAATGCAAAGAGAGGTATTTCAAATCTCCAAAGGTGAAGCCCTTTACAAATGGATTGACTGAGTCAATTCACCTTTAAGTACAGTGCTCCTATGTGTCTTAAGCACTGGCTATTACGTGGTGTCCTACCATTTCTTCATGGTGGGAATTTTACCTGGTGTGTATAATACCTCTCACTTCCACAGCATTAGTTTTTGCCCATAGGCGAGATTCTCAGAAGTGCCATAAAGTATGCAGTTACCTCACTCCTACTGTCTAATCATAATTTCAACAGAATGAGGTAACCAATCTCACCACCAATAAATTTATTATCATTGTTCAACCTAATTTTCCTCCTTTCTTTTCATTTATTCAGTTAAACCTAGTCACATCTATGGTCTTGTATTAATGCTATGCATTTATGGCACTTTGAATAACGATTCCCACAGTGAGAGGCAGCTCTGAACTCCACCTTGAATTCCAAATCTCCTGCTGGAAAGGCACTAACTTGAGATGAGATGTCTGCAGCCAGTTACCAGCTCATGAAAGAAGGGACGTGTACCACTACTAGCAGGGCAGAGGCTCCTGCGAACTTCTGCAGAGCTACATAAGGCACCTTCGTGGCATAGGTCAGGTAGGCTGGAAGTCTCCCAGGTGTGCTTTTTCCACAACTTCTTTCTAAGCTTGGGCAACTAGGCTGAGATACCTTAAGAATGCCTGAGCAATTCTCACAGACTCTTGAAAATCAAGCTTTTTACTGATTTTTGCATTTCCGAGCATGCCGGAAAGCCTCAGAACTGCGTATTACCAGTCACTTTTGACAATGAGACTGTGATGTTGCTTGGGGCTTGCAAAATATAGATAAACATTATCCCAACATTAAGACATACTTTCTGATAACAAGTTTAAGGTTCCTTTGCCTTTCTTTCATCCTGTTACTATAAATTCTTGCCCAAATTTCTCAGGAGGGCAGAACTCAAATCCATTTAGATGTACCCATGCAGTAATAAATAAAATAATAACTAATAGGTTACTTAGATAAAGGCTTTCCATCTTAGGGCAGAGGAAAGTATTAGTTAATTAATCATCAAGTTGGCATTAACTTATCTTTTGGCACCTACAATAAAATGTAAATCTAAAACAAGCAGTAAGGGGGGAACAAAGAAATAAGAAGCCAACAATAGTTTTGGAAATGGATGACAAAATCCAAATGTTCTGCCTCACTGCTGCTAAATTAAGCGCAGTGTTATCAGTGCAAAGATTAAAAAAAGAGAGATTTTCCTCTGAACCTTAAGTCACACTTCTTCGCTGCACAGGACACGACAGCAGTAGTGAAAGACAAGAGAATTCACTCACCCTGAAAATGAGTGGAAAGAAAAAGGGGTCTGTTCAGTCCTTGATTTCCCCAAACACAGTTCTATAGAGCAGAAAAAGCAAGAGGGACATTAGTTTATTGTACGCAGCAGACGAAGAAGTGATCCCCCACACTCCTTCCCTTCCTAGGCACCATCCAACCCACCTTTGCCTTGCTCTGCCGTTTTCCCCTGCAGGGCACAAGGCAGGGGATTATAGCCAACCTACCCTTTTTTAATACTGCTAAGTGGAAAGGGCTCTAGTGAGATCCTGGCTTTAGCTGAATATTGTTCTGGGAATTATTTTGGTGTAAAAAGGATGAGAAAAACTGTTTTCCCACCTTCCATCGGAGGCACTCAGCTGCTGAACAAAGATGAAAGATCCTCACATGGAATTGACTTTTCTCCAGTTGATTTTGGTTAGCTTCCTTTTGAGCAAAACTCACTCCTTCCGAGAGAAGTCAGTTCCAGAAACACATGCATAATGTTCAACGTATGCATCAATTTGAGTATTAAGAGATGCACGGTTCTCCCATGACTCCTCTACCTACAGCCGAACTGCACCTTCTCTGCCTCTTGCTCCGTATGCACAATGAAAAGTCAGTTAGGTTCTTCTCTGTTCTGTTATGATTTTCTGGGATTTCTGCAGAAGCAAAAGAGGTGTCTCAACATTTCTGTCCATATGATACAGCAATGACAGCACAGAAGACACCAAAAGGGACATTACACTCTCGTAAACTTCTTGAAAAATCATTTATTCTCCTAATTAACATTAAAGTGTGGGAAACCTAGACCTTAATTTTTAAGCTGCTCCAGGGCTTTCCTATTGTTTTCTATTGCTGCTGATTTTTTATACTATTACTAATTATTACGACTACACCGGACCATAAACCGACAGCCTGAAGTCAAACGGATCCAAAGCCCATCCAAGCCAAAATACCTCTGCTACAGACTTTCTCCGAGATCTTGGGCAAGCCATGTACTCTTCTGGTGCATCAGTTCCCCATCTATTAAGGTAAGACAGAAAGCACTGCTCTAGCTTATGGTGATGCAGTGCTGTGGGGTGCTTGAGTACTATGGACCTGGAAGTCATCTAGGCACTAAGATGGGGAGATATGCTTTCAGGCTCTTGGGCTCAAAAGACAGATCTGTTTTTTTGGATTAGATAGTTAATCCTAGTCTTTACCGTTGACCCAGTCTTGGCAAAATCACTTAATCAACCTATATCATTGTGTATTTCTCAGATAAAGCTGACAATATATTCCCCTCAGAAGAAGAATATTGAAAACAATTAATGCTTTGTAAAATACTGCTAAGAAGAAAAATATTACATCTGGCACGTTTACCCCAAATCCAAATGAGAACCAGCAAGGGAAATGATTATACACATTTCTTCCAAGACTACAATTAATAAACAGTCAGTTCAGTTCCATGTCAAACGTTTTGCAACCACCTCTGGGTGTTTATTTGATCAAAGCAACTGTGCTCCTTCCTGCCCAGGCACAGGCAAATCACTGCCTGGTAAAGGAGACAGTAGGATAGATGTGCGTTTTGCTCCTCCAGAAAGCCATTTTATTACCAAATGAACTATGAATAAGGAAAGGTAGAAAGACAGCCTTAAACTATCTTTGCTCCTGCCTTTAATTCAAGATATCCTGAACTACATTTGCCTACAATGACCTCCCAGGAGTCCTAATATCATCCAAGACTCTCTAGAGTCTATAAACCCAGTGTTGCCAGAAGGTATGAAGGCACCTGATACAGGGCAGCTCCAGCAGCCGCATGACACCTGGGGAAGTTGTGGTATTCTACAAAGCCAGGTTCAATAAGCAAAAATCAACGTATTTCTAATCAGCAGGGCTACTTAGGCACAGCGTAGAGCCCACAGCTCCTCAGAGAGCCCCTACAACCCCATCCAAATGAAAACTTATTACTTCCGTAGCTCCGTATACTACCCCTAATATTCTCTTTCCTTCTGTTTCCATTTGGCCACCAAAATGATATGAAATCCAGCAACTCAGCATGTACTGATCGAATGCACAAAACCCGCCAAGACCTGGTCTTAGCTGCATCGAAGTCCGTTCAGAGGCTGCATTTTTCCCACCAACTTGTCCAGCCACAGTGGCTCACAAATCCACAGTAAACGTAAAACGTTTCTGGATCTCTAAAGAAAGAGAGGATGCAGTTTTAGGTGTCGGGGGTTTTTTTTCACTGAATCTTGCATTCATTAATTTCATTTCAAGAATGAAGTCAGATTTTTTTTTTTTTTAATGTGGCTGGTTATTTGACGAGTGAAGCATTAGATTTGTGAGTTGTTCTGCAAGCCAAAACATGCTCCCTTTCATTCATAACACTGAGCTGCTCTGCGTTAAACAGCCGATTATCATGAATGAAGTGGGTGTAACTTCCTTGAAATCCTCCAAAGACCTGTCAAAGCAGAGCTACTGCAGCTCAGTTTTCTCCTTGAAGCGTACAGATCATTGGTTTAATTGTTCCACACTGATCTTGAAATATGCTCTCTTGGTTCAAAGCATTAGGCGGTATCATTTTTTGAGGAGGAAAGGGGAAGGGTGGAGAATGGTGCCTCAGGATAAGAGAGAAAAGTGGGTATATGTCTCAACCATCAAATTTAGATTTTCTTTTGGAATCTAAATTGAGCTTCATCATTTAAAACTCTGTCAGACAAAACCTTACAAATCAAAGCCCTGACCTGTTTTGCATGGATAATTAAGAGCCTCTGGCTCTTTCTGTAAGAGGAAACGTTTAACCCTGAAGAGAAGAGGACTGATCTTACGGTTAAAGTGCTGGCCAGTGACTCAGAAAATTTAAATTTGACTCCAGGTCTGCCATTCTCCATCCCATTTCAAGCCTTTTGGTGCTGCCCCAGTGTTATCACTTTTACAAAGGAACATGCTGATATTTGCAAACTGT
Organism: Pygoscelis adeliae; assembly: GCF_000699105.1. NCBI lineage: Eukaryota > Metazoa > Chordata > Aves > Sphenisciformes > Spheniscidae > Pygoscelis > Pygoscelis adeliae. The sequence goes on along the minus strand of NW_008824036.1, from coordinate 1,063,289 downwards.
GACGGTCTTTGAGCCTAGAGACTGAAAGACTGCACGTACGCTAATAAATAAATATACTACAATCTGTGTCTACGAACTTGTTTAACATAAAGATCTTCCCGAGGATGGCCATTATCTTTAACAAAAAGACCTGCATCATCTCAGCTACTCATCACGCTTTAGGACACCAATGGATGGCTCTTGGCCAGTAATAAATTGTGATAGTGCCACCGACTTTGGTGGACCCACTAGATATCTGATCTAACATTTTTAAAGCCTGACAAAATAGAGATGACTACAGGAAACTCAGTAAAGAAAAACAAAAACATGACCACTAACACACTTACAAGGGTTAGTCTCAGGAAACGCTGGGGAAAGTGGCACCAGTGAAAACTATTAAAAATTTCATATTTCAGCTCAGATTTTCTGCTAAATTTCATTATCTCACCCACAACCAAAACAACAACAACAACAAATCTTGATGGTAGTTTCACAACAACAGTTTTTACACATCTCTTAACAGCTATAACGCTAACAAAGGCTGGTGCTTTTGGAAAAAAAATAAATGTTTGTCCAGCACTTTGGAAATCTCAAGCCTAGTAACACATTGCAGCCAGCTCCAGAGACAGCGCTGCTTCCCACCTGCTCCCAACTCCTTTATCACCTCCCCGCAATGAGGTGATACCCACCTGGGAGCATTCACATTTGACTGGAGACTGTACTCTACCAAAATGCTGTCCCCTCTCCAGTGCAGTAAGCTAAAGGTGCTCATGGCAGGGCAGGTACTCTACCAGCTCCATCTTGTAAAAATCCACATCTCTTCCTTGCTTATCAGCAAATGGAAATCACAAGACCATGTCCCAAGGGATTATTCTGCTCCCATTAAAGCAAGCGAGAATTTTGACACTGGTTAAAAAAGCAGCAAGAGGTGGCTGACATACAAGCAGGTCTGACAGGTTGCATTTTCATTCTCATTACTATTACGGGCATGAGGATTCATTTCTGTTTATCTTTAGCTGGCATTCGGTCCTGGATTTAAACTGCATCTGTGGTTGCATTGCTGTGAAATGTATCACTGCTTATGACTCACACTGCAAAGGACACATTTGTAAACTGACCCACCATTGACAAAATCCTCTCTTTCTTCATTTGTAGGAGGCGAGATGAGGCATAGGTTCCTTGTCTGATTCATTTCCTGAGGAAATTTTTACTCTATGCATCTTTTTCAGTCCTTACTCAGTCAGAGAGTAGTGAAGTGATTAATACAAAATCCATGCTTGACACAGAGTGGAAGGAGGATTCAAATTCTTTTAAAATCAGCGCTTAATTAATTGCTTAGAAAAACAACCCATTGCCAAAAATGTGTGGGGTTGTTTTTTGGCTTTTTTTTCTTTCCTTTTTTTTTTTTTTTCCAGTTGAGAAAGCTTTTTCAGTTGAGAAACTAATTACAGGCAACGGCACAGAGCGAAATGCACGAAGGACAAATCTGGCACCTTTTGAAATCAGCCCCTCGGAAGGAAGAATTAGCAACCTGGACAGAGCTCCAGGCAAGTCCAGCTCTCCTGCGTCTGGTCCTCGATCTAATTCACTGACAGGCAGCTCTGGTCCTTTCTCGCAACACTGCAGAAATCCTAGGAGAGCTGGATATCTAACACCTCTGACAAACACAGACGATGATCAGAAAATTAAAATTGCCAGAAATAAAAGATAACACAAAGAGAGCCCTGAGGAAACTGCAGTAAGTTTCTTGACAGTTTTTATCTACCTGATTATTCATATCAAGACAGTACTAACCAAGTCCAGATCGGGATGGGGTTGTGAACAATCCCCGGGGCTTGGAAGGCTGTTCAGAACTTGGCACTCAGGATCAGGCTCATTTCTCCATCCTATTAGGGCGGACAATGTTAGCCTACAGAATTAGGGAGAAAAATGAGTGTGTCCTTCCCCTTCATTTCTTCTCCCTCTCTCCCTCTCTACATTCTTCTCCTCTTGTCTTTTTCACTGCGAGCACTGAATGATGGGATTTTTGACATCAGAGGAAAGTCATCCTTTCTCCACTCCCCCAGCTCCTGCCCGCTTCCTCCTTATACACGTCTGTTCGTTTGCATACTATATCCCCACTCAAAGAACGGGATCAGCTGATCCGACCACAGCTTCATCTAACTAAGCATCCTAAATCCTGCCCAAAGTAGACCAGACTGACTGGTTCATTCACCCTGGCAGCCTGCTACCAACAAGCCTTTAAAGTACATTTTGTAACTGCTACATAGCTGGCACCGACTATAGCAAAGTCATTGTTTAGTCAAGGTAAAGTGACCTCTATTTACTTAGACAACTCAGCTGCCCACAGGGAATAACTGGATTTGAGAAAAGTGAAAATTTGCTGGGAAAGTTTCACTGCGGCTGGGCTGATGCTTACTACAATAAGCTAAATGTTTGGTCAGTTCATGCCCTTTCGCCTGCAGTTTCTTCAGCCCTTTGATTTATTATCTGCGACTAGACAGCAAATGACCCCATCCAATTTCAGCGAGTCCGTGGCAAGCCAAAGACAGAAGAGAGACTTGTTCAACTAAGTATATTTTCTGATCTCCAATAAATACCTCCTTGATTATCCTAAGCTGCCAGGCACCTGCCATAAGTTGTTTATTCATGTATTAAAGAATAGCATTAACCGAATCGGGTCTTTTTCTACACGCAGCTTCTCATTTCCCCCCTTAAATAACTCCAGGCATCAGAGCAGGAGTGCAAGTTAATTCCAGCTGCACTTTAGGGGATGGTGACCGGGACTGTGCGCAGGGTCAGGATAACGGCTGGTGCGAGCTGAGCACCACCCCAGGAACCGCGTATGCAGTGACTCAGGCATGACTCTGAGTCACGGCGCTGCTCCTGCTTCCTCCTTTCTCCGGGGGGCGGAGGTAGGAATTTCCTGCTGGCCCGTCCTTGTAAATCACAACGTCCTGTTGCAGCAACGCCGCTGGGGAGGGTCGGTGAGTGGGAGAAGTGGAGCCGCTGCCCAGTCCACCTGCTCTGGAGAAGGGGAGATGGGGCACACTGCCCCACTGAGGCACGTACGCTGGGAAGACGGCAGAGAATTACCACAGCAGGACCCTGGGTCCCCTTGCTCCACATCGTAGTTCAATTCGCAGAATAGCCCTGACACCTTCAGATACCTAACAACTTGACTGAAACTGCATGCTATCCATCCAGCAACCCAAGAACCCAACTGTCCTCTTACAAACACATGAATTACCCTGATATAACCCAGGTAATTTCTCTGCCTTTCTTCAAGACAGCACCATAAGTGAGAAGAGAATCAAGTCCTAAATGGCTGCATGGCATCCCCTATACCTACGAATTTGAAGGTGAAAACCAAGACATTTGGTGGAGGTTCTGGGACAAAGCCAACCATTAAACGCCACCCTGTGAAAGTCTTCCCAGCTGTCCTTCAAGAAAGTTGAACTTAGTTACAGTTGCAGCTGGAAGGATTTCACTATCACAAAAGAACTCAAAAACATGGAAGAGCTGTGCCATGATAACCCTGAGAAAAGCCAACGTATAACTGTGAGAAAATGGGCCATGCATAATTAGGAAGGGAAGGACAAGTATCAGCCTTGTGAAGACCACCTTCCAGAGCAGATCCTACCTATTCGCTGGTGAAAATCAGTGTTTGGAGTAAGAAACTGAATGGTTGAAAGGAAAAGAGGGATGCTGGCAGAGATGGTACTACGCAGAATTCCTGGTCATACTTCAGGGATGGTGAGACAGGACCACGTTTAGCTTGCACCAAATACATATGCAAGGAATGAGGAAAAATGAGCTCAGTACACCACGGCAGTCGTTCCTTCAGATTCTACACGAAGAACTGGACTGACAGACAGCACTGATTTACTCCACAGGCTCACCTGATACATAGCCATGTTGTACGGGGCTTAATCACTTTACTTAGAGTAACTGTTAAGTACCACACAGTGACAAATAATATTACACACCAACATTAATAGCACCTACCACAACAGGATTATATCCCTTCAACTATGCTGGTACAGTTAAATGACTTGCCACCAGATGCGGACACAGCGGGTGGGACTTTTCAACCTCTCTCTATATATTTTCAATCATGCACCTTTACACCGGTTTAATTTCATCCCTTCTTGGGCTAACTTTGCTTTAGCTATTGCAGGGAAAAATATCACAGTGTTCAGCCAATGGAGACACAAAGGCACATGCATGCAGGGAGATCACCACTTCAGGCCAGGACTGCTAAAAGCATTTTACGACACTGATACTGGAAGGGGAGTTTGTCGATAGTCAAACCTGAATGGATTTTGGCACATTCTTTAAAAAGTATGGGTTTTGAGAGAGATCAAATGGTTCCAATCTGACTTTCTCATCTTATCTGGAAGATGACGGCTCTTGGAGCATCTTTGGAGCGTATCATATCCAGGCATCAAAGACTTCTACAAAAAATTTTCACAAGAGCTCTTCTGTCTACAGATAGAGGTATAACCAAATGCAGTGACAAGGAAATTAAAGCTAAGTAGATTTTGACCAAAAATAAGACACTCATTTTTAACAGCCAAAGGCAATTAACCCCTGGAAGCGCTTCTGAAGGACAGTGGGTGGTTTTCCATCACTCAGTGTTTTAAAATCAAGGATAGATATTTTTTATCTAGACAGATGCAGTTCAGACGGGGAAGTCTTACGGCCAGCATTACACAGAAGGTCAGAGCAGACTCTGATGACAGTCCTGGCTGCCTCCATAACCTACCCAGCCGTTTACCTACTGACTCCCCAGCGCTGTTGTTGCAGTACATAGCCTTGTTGTTCACAGTCAGTCTGTTTCCCCACGGATGACCAGACCTGACCCTGCTTAGATTACAAAAGCTGAAGGGTTCAGAAGTGAGGAAAACAGGAAATCCAAACAGTGAAAATCTCAGCAATAACGTTTCCTAACAAAGACCTTCAGATCTCACTCTCAGCCAACAGCTGTCTTCGTGACGTCCAAAAAGGACGATGTTTAGCATGGTGAAGACTGTCTTTCTGCCACTTATTTTTACCCTGTTTATTTTTCTATACTGTGACATTTTCCTCCTTGTTAAAATCTTGGTCATAAATGAGGGCGCTAATCCAGACCTAAGAAAACATACACGAACGCACGTACTCCATATGCTTCAATTACATGCAATTCTCCCTACAGAAAACCAAACCAGTATCTGTGCACCAGTTAAATTCCCCTTTGGGCCACAAAATGGGATTGAATGCTGCAGAGCCTTTTTATTTCAAGAGAAGTGAAATGAGATGACCTGTAGCTTAATTTATTGCACCACAAAGTCTGGGACTGCAAAGCAACTCCAAACATTATCCTGTGGAGAGGCGTGAGCAAAAGCTGAAGAGTGAGGAGAGCTTAATTCTGAAGAAAAATATCATGTTTGTTTGCTTTACTGTTTCTGCATTTTAAACCTTACCCAAATTTCCTGACCTAATATCATACACGTGCAAATCACAAGTATGGCTGTGATATTCATGTGAGCTCTGTGGGCCAAATCTGCGGGTGCCATAAATCGATGTAGCTCCTGTGCCACTGGGTCATAAGTGAAGACCTTGTCCTAGGTCTTTATAGAGAGTATTACAGGAATTTAAGGAGGTTGAAGAGGCATTTTAAGGTCTGGTTGTTTTGCATGCAAATTTTAAATTTCACCCACTTTTTTAGGTGAAATTTGACTTTTCTCCCTGGCAGTACAGGCAGGGCAGGTTTTTGCCATTACACTGCCATCTAGTGATGCGAGTTTGCAAGGCAAAATAGCTGGCAAAAGATGGCTGACCAACAGCAAGTGCCCGAGTCAAGTTCTGAAAGGAGGGTCCAGAGTTCAATTCAATTCAATTAAACAAAAAGAATGGCAAAAGGCACACCCAGTGGTGGCCCTCAACCATTTACGGGAAAGGTAAGCATTATGGTACCTAAGGTAATGAAATGCTTACAATAGAAGGGGTTGCATAGAAGCTCATCCATTATCCAGCCGTTATCCATGGTAGGGGACATTCAGGACAAGCAAGTTTGCAACTACAAGTGTCAAAGTCCAGCTGCTCAGCCGATACAAGCTGCTATTGCTCTACCAATTTATAACTGCCAAGCTTACGTTCAAGCAAAGCCTGGACAGAAGTTTTTCACAAGAACGACACTCTTGCAAGCGCTTGAATGCCTTCAGCCATGTTTCTTCCAGTTTTACTGGATACGTTCCTCAGTATCACTCCCTCCTGCATTCAGCTCAGTCATATCAGACCATCTGGGCCAAATTTATTCTCTTTGTAATTGACTTCAGCGGTTTCCACCGTGGACCGTTTTGATAGTCTCTACCCACAGCCATTACTACGGTCAATCAGCATCCAAAAAGGACTTACTAAGCAAGCACGTCATATTGCTTGCAGAAAATCCTCCTTATAATCCCTACGCTCAAGGACTGGACAGCAAAGTTAAGGCTTAACATACGAACCTGAAATGAACTGACCTTTATGAGTTAAAATCCCAGTCCTAATGTTTTACTCATCTTGAGGATATGTGTCCTCAGTGGTATGTGTGTCAGAGGGCGTGAAAGTGAGAGTGTCTTGAGGTTAACAATTGTTCATACTCATAGTGGATGAATCATATGATAACACCACAGCAACATCCTGTATAATTGTCGGGAGCCTCTATTTCTGGCAGTGTGTCCCTAGTCTGTCTCATGAGTAAATGTTATTTGTGCTTTACTATATAAAACCAAAACCAAACAAAATTATACAACTGGACACTATTCTGCAGGCACTAGCCAAAATGACAAGTGCCTAATTGAGCCTTCAGTTACCCTCTTCAGTGATGAATTGTGTGATGAAGTTAATAGGGCCGAGATGGATATCTCTGTTCTTCATCTGATTAGTACATGAGCAACTCTCCACATGTGAGTAACAATATTTGTGTTTCCTTAGCCACAATTGAACTCAGTGGGACTATCACATACGTAAAGATCTGGGACATCGCTCGTGAGGCAGTGGGTGCTAAGGGAACAAGCATTGTATTGCAGGTCAGAAGATTTATGTTTTCCTTCTGGATGACTACAAGCAAGTCACTCCCCCCTTTTCTCCCTCCCTTTTGTCTGTTCAGACCTACAGTCTGCAGGCTTCACTGCTCTTGAGCAACAGAGCCGCGCCAAGAGGACACCCAACTCGCTTCGCCAACCTAAACACAGACGTACCTGTGGAAAGCAAAACACAACACTGCAGGCGATGCCAGAGCATCACAGCAAGTCATAGATTTAGAGCAAACTCCCTGGGATGCAGTAAAAATACCAAGTCATCTGTACCACCCCCAGCACGCAAAGGCGCCAATCCAGCCCGGATCCCCCGTGTTGGAGTGTCAAACACACATCGCTGTGCCCTAAACACCGCGGCTGCCTGTGGCTGCGGCACCAGGGGCTACACAGATAACGGACTCGGCCCCTTTAGGGTGCGTATACGGCTGCTGTCATGCATTCCTCCGTTGGGAAAAGTTTGCTGTAGGCACTCTTGTAATACGCACACTTAGGGCAGAGGCCAGTTCTTGTTTGCGTTTGTAAGGTGATGGCAGGATTTTGGCCCATGGTTTGCGACTCCGGTTCCGAAGCGCTAACGAAACACAACGCACTAACAAACATAGCCGATGCTTTTAATCCGTAGTCACAGAAGCTTCAAGGGAACCGTGGTTGAAACACTCTGGGAAAAATCAGGCTAATGGTGCAACAACCTTTTTGTGTTGAATAAAACTAGGAAAAACCTTTAAATCCTGTAAAACTATCCATTCAAAAATTTGAGAACAAATGTTTTATTTCTCATTAGAAACAACTTTTTGCTTTGACATTTACTAGCTTTACTATTATATTTTCCTATATTAAAGAAAAATTCAGTATCGACACAGAATCTTTTTAATCCATCTATAGTGAACACATTATATTTTTAAAAATAGTAAATATTTTGATGAAATGGCAAATTCTGCTCAAATGCATTTTTTTCTGAAGGAGGAGAGGGACAGGTAGAGGAAAAGCTGCCTCCAGAGGATTTCAAAGTGTGGGCCTGTTTCTGAAAATAGCTAAATTTGAAATCCTTTGCAAGAATTATCTTCTGTTTAGCTCTAAAAATAACATACTTCCAAAATGCCACCCGAGTTCACTAAATGATTACTGTTATTATTTTTTCATTTTCATTGGAAATGCTTACTTTCGGTGTTTTAACCACTACTTGCAGTAGAAATTTACCAGGATATTCACACTAATAAGGAGATTTTTAAAACAATCTAGGGGATTAGCCACACATTTTCCATTAAAACTAAAGTACCCTTGACTGCTTTACATTCTCATGAGATTAATTTTAAGAAAGTCTATTTAAAATTAACGTAGAAGTGGGCCAATGTTAGAGGAGTGTGGGATCCGAAACCCTTTTCATCGCGGTGGAAGCAGATGGGAATTCTACATGCACAGCACCCAAAAGGCACTGCTCTGGATTCTGAAGAGACTTTAAATTATTTAATTGTGTGCCCGAAAACAAAACGAAAAAACCCACCGAGCAAACTAAAATCAAACAAGCAAGCAAATGAGAACATCAGCAACAGAAAGAAGAAACACTTTATGAGGTCACGTTTACTATTTTGGCTTCAAGCCTTCGGATCGTTTGCTCACATTTCGCTGCTTTCAAATCCCAAGCCTCAGTCTGAACACAACCCAAATTCGGACGCTGCCTCCCTGGGCCAAGGGTTTCAACAAACCCCTCGCTGCAGGACCGGCCAGCCGAGAGCATTCCTTGCTACAAAGCAAGGAAAAAAAAAAAAACCCGTCAAATTCAAAAAATATCTTCACGGCTGCCTCCTCATTTCCTGGCTGCAGCCGAGACCGGAAATAGCTACATTTCCTGAGCAAGGCTGTTCTCCAGGGAACGTCGGCCCGTCTGCAGCCAGCAACGACTGGATGCTAGGGCTGGACGAAGGCGCCTCGGTGGATTTCAAATCCGAGCTGGAATACCAGCACTGCAGCATGCATACTTAGCGAGGGACACCTAGGAAGATACGGCGGCAGGGGAGGGAGGGAAAGTGGGAGGAGACGCAAGTAGCAGAACAAGATGGGAATATAAAAATGCGTTTAAGGGGAAAAAAAAGAAAGAAAGAAATGAGAGAGAGAGAAAGGCAGAGGAGAGTGTTATCAACAGCCGGAGCCTGTGTTCAGTGGAATCAGATGTAACTCCAGAGCCCCCCACATTTTAACGGAGAGCCTCCTTAGCCTGTGTTCTGTACATAGGGCATCTATTTGGTCCCGATTACTTTGAAGGGGGTATTTTCCTGCAGAGCACGGTCACGTTCAACAAGAAAAGCAATTTATAAAGACAACATGAAGGCTTGGTTTTAGCAGAGTGGGAAGAGATTTAATAGCCCGGAGGGAGGGGGGAAAGATGGATGAACACAGACTACTTCTGAGAAACTCTGCAAATAGGTGGAGCAATTCACAATCCAATAAACCCCCCAGGGAAAGCCTTATCTTTCCTTCCCGCATTGGAAATCCATTCTTCTTTGGCTCTTTGTGGCCAGGCAAGTCTCTAATTATCCAGAGAGGTGTGAAGTCCAAAAGCATCCATATACCTTTCAGGTAGTCATCCTAGATTGCGCTTGTCGATAGCGAAGCTAAACAGTATTTCAGAATTTTTACCACATGATCTTTGTAATGTCTATGGGAAAAGAGTGCTCATGGTTATAGAGGCTGAGAGACAGCTTGAGTCATATTCATCTTTTAGCTGTAACCATCTAAAAGTCGGGTTTCAATTCTCATCTAATTGCTTAGGTGCTTTATATCACAAATAAAGAGATAAGGGCACCTGTGGGGGTAAATCAACAAACCCTAAAGCAGAGGGAAATCATAGACGCTACCAGTTATTCCCCTGAGTAGTAGCTTGGTCTAGACAACTGGATTTTAGATGACTGAACTTAGTCAAGAGAAATCTCACTCAGAGAGGCAGTTTAAGGAAAATAAAAATAAATATATATATATATATATAAAAAAGGGCCTAACTCCCACTGTAATTAAATAATAATCTCAAAAAATGGCCATCAGTGACCTAAGGTCACACAATGGGTTTGCAGCTGTGAACCACAAATTCCTGAGATCCAGTCTACTAAGAAGCAGGTTTGGTCTTGAGCTCTGCATCATCCCACGAAGAGGATGTCAGTTGATAGAACTGTGCTGAGTCTAATTGTTGAAAATATCACCTCAACCTGACCAATAGACAACCCAATCAATCTGCTGAGCCTTCACAATTTTTACCCACAAAACATCTTTGCTTTGGTAATTATCAATCACCCTTATGCAGAAAGGTTCCTCCAATTTTTTTTAACTGCTCAATCCTTTGAGAGACAGATGAATTTTAATGATTTAGATTATTAACCTAAAGGTTGATCCAGACTGGGAGGAACAGAATAATTTGTTTAATCATTATTATTATTTATAATTATTTAACATAGGGGAGAAAAATATCACCTTAAATGTCATCACGATGCTTTTTAATTGCCTCAGATGAAATTCAGAATAATCATTGCTCTGTAAATGTATACAGATCTAATTTTAAATACCCTAAGATGCTGGATATTTATGTGGAAAATGCAAAGAATGCATATTCATTACTGTATAGGGAGTTACAAAGACAGAAAAGAATTGATCAACCATTTATTGAAAATTAATTCTTTTCCCAATTCACAACCGGGCTGTAATTTGACATGAGGCAGAAAAATAAGCTGAGCCAGGTAATTTTTCTTGTTCATTCATTCCAGGACTTTAGTATGTGTCCTTTATGAAGAGGTACGTTTTATGGATGTGTAAGAACATTCTTCTGTGTGGCTATAATTTGTAATACATATGCTGTGGAGTTACCTGCATTTAGAATGGTCCCACTGAGGGCTGCCCAGCGTAAGGGGAATTTCAGTATACGAGGAATATTGCTGCCCAGGCCCACGTGGGGAGTATCAACACACAGGAAACACACGAGACTCAATAGCTTCAAAGGATTTTTTGGAGGTGGTGGTTTGGTTTGGGGTTCTTTTTGCATTCATGTAGCTACTTCAGGGAGATGCACATGCATGCAGAAAAGTAGGTTTTGGGATGAAGGACAACTCCGTGTAGGGCCAGAATCTCAAGGGAATGAATAACATAAAAATGGGATATGGGACAGGCAGGTATGGAATTACCTGGGGAGGTTCCAGACCCATGCTTGCACGAACACACCATAATTTAGTGATGATGCCCCCAGTGGGAGTTACTATCAAATTTACGTGAAATGGAAACCGTTTGTTTGGGATTTTTTCCGCATTGGAAAGACGGTCTGTTGTAAAAAAGCCTCAGAAAACAAACACAAAGAATTAAGCAATCATCTTTTCATGTTTTAAGCTAATGGCAAGCTTAGAGCATAAAGACAGTCATGCCAGTAATTCTGACTCCAGCACTGAGCTGATGCTTTGGGAGAGAATACAGTTTACATTGCATCAGGTCTGGATGCAGGACCGTGAAACTGAACTAATTCGGAAATGCTGTAACCAGCTGAGCTAGCAACACAAATAATAGTTTGCATGGAGTTAGGAAAGAACAGTCATCATTAAATGGGGGCGATGCTGAAGCTTCAGTAGGAGCATTAGGCTACACCAGATAGACAGGGAAAAGATCTTACTGGTTCAGAGAAACAGCCTGATTCCCTCATCAAAATTCTCAGCTAAAAACAAACTCCAGCACCTTAGTAGACACAGTCAGTGTCTGACTCACTGGCCCTGATGGCACCCCTTTGAGCCACCCATAAAGCCCCCCACAAAATCTGGCTCCAGTGTGAGGTGGAACAGCCCTCGAGACCAGGGGGCCGGGGCTACAGCAGCACAGACAAGGAAGAGCTCAAACCATCAAGCAGGGTGGATCAACTACTGCTTCAACAACAGCCTTGCCACCAGGCTCCACGTGCAGAAACATCGCTGGTATCTCCCAGCCCACCCTATTCATCCCTGCAGGTAGCGAGAGCCTGGGATCAGTTTGTAAGCCCAGCTCTCCCGCAGCGAGACAGTCTCTGGTGACACACGCTGCGGTACCTACCACCACCAGTCCCACCGGCTATAAGGATGCACTCGATGACAGCATCTCTGCACTTGAAGGAACAGCCTTCTTTCTGACAGGAAACCTTCTACAGTAAATAACAATTACACAAATAAACAAAAACAGAAGGAAAGAGATATCAAGTTCCCCTGTAAATTAGTAAAGGATCCAATAGTGCAGTGCCGGGTGAGAGGATAATGGACTTCACTACAGAAAAGCTCCTGGTTTTGCAGGAGTTCCAGTAGGTACCCTACATTTTGCCCGGGTCCGCCTTATTCATGCTTCATTTTCCAAAGGCCTTTGTTTCCTAAGCTGAGTTAGATCAAGGCCTCCCCATTTCCCATCACGTACATGTCTCCATGCCCCTGCTGCTGCTATCAGAGCTGGGGCACAGGCACTCCGAGTGCCTCGTCTCGGGGAAACATTTGCATTTTCATTGGCACAGGTACAGCATTCAGAATTCTTTCAGGCCAGGCCAATTAAAACAAGCCGAAAACTGCTGAGTGAAGCAGTTTCAGCAAGGATCTGCTTACATTCCCCCTCTGAAAAAAGCAGGGGGCCCACTTTCTGTAACTCTCTCCCTCTCTGCACAGCGTGGGTTTTGCTTTTTTTCCCTTTTGCTTTTTTTCTTTTCTTTTTAAGGTGGAATAACTTGTGCCCTTTACACAGTGGCTCTAAGAGATGGATGGCAGAACTTGGGAGGCATGGGAAAAAAGAAAAAAAAAAAAAAAAAGAAAAAAACACCAACCCCAAAACTGGTAACTGTCCACAGATTAACACACTTTACCTCCTTCACAAACCTTGCATGGTATTTTCTTAAAAAGGAATAGAGCCACATAATTAGCAATCAGTTGAAGCCTAAGGCTTTTCTACCACCACAGAGACTATTCAATGCCTACTGGCTCTGCTAACACACTCTTATTACTCTTGGGTTTCTTTTTGGACAGCCTCTTTCAAACCTCAGATGTGTTGTAAATGCATACTGACAGGTTAAAAGATACCATTTTTATACCCCTCAGCAAAAAAAAAAAAAAAAATCCCCTCCTGCTAGTGCTGCTTTATTTTATATTGATAATCCTCAAGTGCTAGAACAAGGCGCAGGGTTCTAGGAACGATGAACCGTCTCAGAGAGTCCCAGGGAAGGAAGGACTTGGGCTCCAGCGGGTCAGGTTTCTGCCACACACCCTTATCCTAGGAGGCTGGCAAAAACCTGCTAATGGCAGCGGCCTTACCGGAGCCCAGCTGTGCTAGTCACAGTGGCCGCCCTTCCAAACACCTGCATGCCAGGACCCAATGTCGAACAACTACCACCACAGAGAAAACACCTGCAAATGCCCTTGCTTCAGTCTGGGAAAAAACGGGCTAATCCAGCAGAACAAACTACAGCACATGGATTTGCATTTGTTTTCATCTCTGAGCAGGAGGCTGTGTCAGTCTTCGACTCAGGCTGAATTGATTTGAAACATGTATTGCATGTAAAATTTGGATCCATTTGGAGTTGATCTGGATTTCAAACAACCACAGGACCCAGAGGAACCCGAATCAAAATTTCTTTCTACCCACTTCCACTTAAAATGATCTCACCTTGATAAATAAGCACTGGGTTTATACAGCAACCTACACAATACAGTTCCCATCGATGCCTGTACACCCAGGAGTTGCTACAGTACAACTAGAAACTAAATCATAATGCAACATTGACACATAATCTGCTCACCTAATCATCACAGCATTACTAATATGTTAATAAGAGAAGCACAGAAGAAACAAAACAGGTGACAGCTGGAGTAAACAGTGAAAGATTTGAGACAACAGAAATACCAGATTTCTTAGATCATCCCTGAGAGAAGACAATTCTCTTCTGTTCTTTTCTGTTCGCTTTCAGAGCCCTGTTCTAGGAACAAGCTGGCCCAAGGGACTGGAAAACTAGGACATCATGACTATTCTGGATCAAAATCCTTTTCTTTTTCAAAGGCTGCCGGGATGCCCTCTCCAGTGACCTCAAGCAGCTCACCTTGTCACCTGCTACACAGGTGACTACAAAGGCCATTTATGGATTTAATTAGGGCAGACAAAGAAAAGACATAATCGATCCCTGAAGTACACGGAACATGCAGCGAGCATCCTGTGATCGCAGCTCTGCCTGTTTAGAGAATGTGGGATTATTGATCTTTAAAAGTGTGAGCAGATCCCCAACTTTAATAATAATAGATAACAGTATCTGACTTTCACATGGCAACTTTTATGTTGGAGTGTCCTGAAGTACTTGAAAAGACACACAGCTGTACACCTTCCTGTCCTGCTTTACAGCTCCACCTCCACAATGGCCTCTCTTCTCAGATAACCTGCAGGTTGAAACAACCCCCATCCCTTTTATCCAAAAACAGTAAAATTTTTTATCTTTTAGAAATCTTTCTTACTTTCTTTCCCTCACCAAGGAACCTCATTCCGTCTTCATTTTGATTCATCCCCCTACAGAAAAAGCAAACAATAACAAGCAAACGTATATTAAAATATCCTCCACACAGAGAACTCCTCTCAAGGTGTAAGTAAGGACCGGACTGAACGGGTGATATTCAACGGAAATCCGGGTACCACAGAAAAGAATATAAAGAAAATCTTTGCGACTGAGCTATCTTGGCAGGTCAAGGTTACCACCCACCTGGGACACTTGGCTTTCTAGTGACATTTGCTAAGGGCATCACCCATGCTGGGATTCCCCCAGGCGTGCCCTGCTAGGCATCCTTTCTTCCTGGCCCATAGGGGAATTAAAAAAAAAAAAAAAAAAAGAGGGGATCAGGAAACACTCACTTGGTCATGTCCTGAGCAATTCCCAAGATGCGAATGAGCCTAGGCTTCCTGCTGTCCCCTCAAATATGTTATTTTCCACTCCCACCTTTCTTCCTCCTACTTATCTCCCTCCCCCCTTGCCTTCTGAGGCTGACTGAGTCAACTAGTGCAGATTAGATGCCAAGCAATGCAGTCTCTGTACAAAGATTCAACTCCCACAGACAGACTAGAGAGATAAAAGCAGTCTAGTCAAACACTGTCCAGAGACAGCACAGGGAGAGCTGGGCTCCCAGTGGCTCTGACTGGGTGATGCCTTGAACTGGTGACACTCCAGCAACTGAACCGCAAGTACCAGGAGCATAAGCGCTTCTTTCTGGTGCCTATGCTTAAATACAAATGCAATGGGTCAAATTTTCCAAAATAACCACTCTTTGGAGATAAGGTCGACCCATGGAAACCCTGATTCAGGCATCAAAGACCTGCTGTTCAGAGGTGCAATGAAATGGCCCTCTTCTTTACAGCATTTTACTGGGACCTAGAGCTCCCAGCAGATAATGACAAACGCTATGCCAGGTACAGGAACACTCATATTTCCTTGCTATTGATATAATGCTATGCAAACACACCTTTATCCAGTGGTAGATACAGAAAATAATTTCCCCTTTGTCACTGAAGTGTAAGTGTAAGAATTTCTACGATGCAAAATAAGCCCATTTAACAATGCACACGAACAGTACACAAAACTGCAGTTAGTGTTACTGTAGCTGTCTGAACCCACGCAGAGAGTCTGTGGCAGTTTGGAAGGTAACGTCCCGGGGGAAATGTGGACAGAGCCTACCTCTGCAAAACCTGCTGTAACAACACATACTGTGGGTAGGCAGACTTGCCAATCCGCAGTTGTGCCATTCAGTCTACCCTTGTAACGCTCTCCTGTCATTTCAAACAGTATTGTTGAATGATACATCGAACATCATGGCATTTGTCGGGGTAAACAGTTCAGTGGCAAAGTGCCTGTCCCATCTGCGGACCTCCAAATGACCCTGAATGCAGAGGTACAGAAAAGCTTTCCACGTTCATTTGGCCCATCTCTGGTTACACGATAAGAAATGAAGTTGACACAGCAATATAAACATTATTACTGACAACGTTAAGATAGACAGTGGGTGCAGGTCAGGCTGTAGTATCCAGGGGATACTCTATAACAGTAGCTGTCATATTTATCTCTGGCTTCTTCAGAGCCAGTTTTAGTAGTTGGAGACAGAGCACACAAAAGGACTATTCAGTGCAATCCATGATCTGAAATAAAACAGATGCGTTGTGGAAGTTTGCAAACTCCCCGGCACAGAAGGTTGGCAGATCTCTGCTCCGTAACTAGGGCCCATCTTCTTGGCAGCACCAGGACCCCTTCCATAGCCCTGGTGCCAGTGGTACTGCTCACGCTGTTTAGATGAAGGACAGTCTGGAGGACAAAAGCACTTAGCTTGGCAGTTAACAGGGATGCAGAACTAAACCAAGGCTCAGAGGCCCCCCGAGCTTTTAAACACTTCCACCAATTTTGGCTGGTAAGGTAAGGTTTCTTCTGCTTTTTCCTCTGTTCTGGCAAATTACTGAGCAGAATGGGAAAGCACATTGCAGCAAAGGCTATCATCTGACTTGCTGGTAGTTTTACTCTATGTAAAAAACCCAAGAGGTCAAGGTGCAAAGAATGTATATAGAGGTCAGATTTCAGAGACTGCAGCGTGGCATGAAGCAATCTGGAAGATCTAGTAAAAGAGGATACAGTAAAACGGGTATAAGATCAAGGACTGATTTGAACAAGGTCAGTTTTCTATCTGGAAAGCATAAGGGAAGATTCAAATGCTTTAGTTGGGAAAGAAAAACCATCCTAGTTTGAAATGAATTTCGTACCCATTTTAAGACCAATCTAAAAATGCTTTTATTCATAGCTGGTATTTCAGGAATGAGTACAACCAAAGGCACCTGGTCTGGTTTTACGGACTGAAACGCTTTTGGAAAGGAATCAGATATGATTTGGACAAAAACAATGGACGCCCAGACACAGAGGCTGCCCTGGGAGAGTATACCAGCTGTCTGCTCAGTTTCAAACCTCTAATCATATTCTTGGAGAGAAAGCAAGGGGACCTGTTAGGGGTTGCTGAGCTCTGTGCTCGGGGCCAGGTCCAGGCGGTGGAGCCAGCGAGCATGAGTCCTCCCCATGCAGAGGCGGCTCCATCGCCTTGGACTTAAAATTCTGGCACCAGGACAACAGCGAATGAGACCGAGTCTCTGAACAGACACCAAGGGCTGAGAATGAGGCAGAGGGATTAAAAACAGCAGCACGAGCAAAGATGAAATACTGGAACTCAGGAGAACAACAGGAGGAAGCTTGGCAGTGCCCAGATAGGCAGAGCACCTGCTGGCATCGAACGGAGAGGACTGCATTTAGTAGGCAATAGGTCCCACCATCAGCCAGCATAAATCAGCCCTGCTTCTCGCTGCCAGCCTGGCTGTGCCCAGGCACAACAGTTTTACGGCCCCGCTCCAGTGCTGATGGCTTGATCTCACAAACAGAGGCAGTGCACTGCCTGTATTAATGCGATGTGCAGGATGGATAACAGAGGAATCCAGGATAGTGGTAGTGAGAGCACTGCCTCGAAGCAAAATAAATCCTTGGAAAGAAATGTATAAAACTACTACCATGCCCTCCTTCAACTCTTTAAATCCTCACCCCTGCTTGCAAACTACCCCGCAGCATTCAACAGCTGGCAGACTGCAATGCCTCTTCTCTATAAATGATTTCATGAGAACCTGGTATTCTCCTTTTCAACTTACTTGGGCCATGCGTTGTCTCACGGTGATGAGTGGACACACCACGTCTTGGCTTGCATTCATCCCAACAAGGTGCAGGCAATTAATTGAGACCCCTTGTTAAGAGAATAGTCTTCTCGGGCTCCACAGCAGATCAGCGGTGTCTCCAAAGGTGATTCAGCCCACCCCATCGACTTCGAGAGCTTTGTGTAACTAGCTTAGGTACTGGTGTTAAACACCAAAAAGTAGGTGGGGTGAAATTAATCCAGGCTCATGCACGTGTGGTTCTGATCTGTATATAGGGCCTCTTGTTGCTGCCACTAAGTAGTAAAATGCCAAACATGGCTCATACCAATTCCACCTCTCACTAATATGTTCTGTCAGCTCATCATAATCTTAAAAGAAACCTTTAAGTGCTGGGAGCCATCCTGGTATCTAATTAGGCTCAGTCAGATTTTGTGGCCTCATATGCCTATTTAGTCAAGTTAACCTGGCTCACGCTGTTGCTAGCTTCCAACATACGCACTTGAAATCAGTTTTTCCACTCAGAAAAAGATAAGGTCTACAGTTTCCTCCCCTCAGATAAGCTTAAGAAGAAAAGAAAATGAAGTAATGTCCCTGCCACCCAATATACATGCGATTCTGTATCCCATCCCCACAACAGCTTCCAAACCAGGACACCCCATACAGAGACCTGGCATCTTTCTCTGCAGCACGTTTAGAAGCCTGCACAGCAGTGCCCCGAATCCGTCCCCTTTCTGCTACACCCTCGGCTCTCCCCATGATCGGCAAAAGAGATGGACACTTTCAGAGCAACATTCAATCTGCCTGAAGTCTGCGTCGCCTTTTGCACCCGTTTATTTCCCTCCGCTCGCCCAGAAGTACGCTGGGAAGCACAGGACCGTGACCCGGGCGGCCCAGCCACACGCTTAATGTTAGACAGAACCAGTCTTCGACTAAGGGAGTTTGCACATACAGTACAAGAGAATGAGAGTTGCTCTAGTGCACTTACACCACAAAACGCTATGCACCTAAAAAGTTTTCAGTCTCAAAGTAAGCCACAAATATGAAGCATGAATGGTTTACACTGGCACCCGGTCTTCTCAGCAGCTGAATATGCATAACCCATGTTGAAGTTAACTACAGGAATGATCAAAGCACCCAAGGAAGCCTTCCTAAAACTGAGTTCTGGTTATGGGACCTGTAAGGAACTTAAACTCCGAAGCAGGAGAATCAAATCCTGACTGCCAGATTCGAGAGTAACTTCTCCTGAAGCCACCCAAGACACAGGTTTGCACCAGCTGCAGATCTGGCCCTATGTGAAATTCTTTCAAAGAAAGCAAATTGTATTCAATTTCTTAGGAACTGCCCCAGTTCTTAGCTACACATTACTGGCATCCAAAGACAGAAATCAAAGCACAGGACACTTCAAGGGGTGAATCAGAGAGCAAAAGAATTCATAGATTTCTAAGCCATCACAAAACTTTTTGATAAGCTGCTGTTCATTACCACTATTATTATTCGTATTTTCAGAGATGTCATAGTGTTCTCAGCACTTTGCAAACAACAAGCCAGAATTCACAGACTTTTCCAAGCAAACTATCTAGTCGGGTTAATGCGAAAACCCAAAGGCCATCCACAAAAGCAGAAAATTCAAAGCTGACTCAGTCTGCCTCATTACAAAGCACTTTCTGAAACTTCTTTTCATCAACCATTTGCTTACTATAAAACATTTGATCTAGTACCATATTTAAAATAATTTAAGCCTTATAACTGTGCAATTCCTTTCTGATACAAGTGAATTTCAACTGTGGCATTTTTAATCACCTTTAAATCCATATGCAGGGTCTGACTGAGTTATCGAGGGTGCTACTCACAGAACTCTGACAGTGACTCCAGGGAAAAGGTACTGACCTGTCGTGGTGGTGATTATGTGTAAGGCACAGCACTTGTGTTCCCTTTGAATAGAACTTGAACCTCGCCTCAGTAATCCTTCCTTTGTGGTGGCATTCCCTTCTCATCCAGCTGCCAAAAGGAGACCTGAAATGAACATAATTAACATCCATCAGCTACGGCTTTTTTTTTTCCTGCTAAGCATCCAAAAACATATCTTAAATAAACAAACAAAACAAAACACCCTGCCTGAACCAAATCCTGGCTCCAAACAAACCTGGATAAGAAATCTGTGGTTGGGATCTGTCATATTAAATCCAGTGAAATAAATTTATCTCAGATGTGTCCATTACTATGATATCTGGACCCCAAACCATTTGGTGGCTCGGATAACATCTTTTGGCATCTTTCAGGATGCAGCCCAGGGGTATGTCTGCACTCTGGGGTCAGGGACACTCCAGTTGTGTCTGAGAGAGCTAATCCAGACCTGGAAACACTGAGCAGCACAGAGGAAGATGCACTCAGGTTGGTTTTACGTGAGCAGTCTAGCTACCGGGATCAGAGCCTCTCCGTGACCCTGTGCCGTGGCTAACTGAAGTCAGCACGAGCTTTGGGATCTCTTTCTCCCCATGGACACGCCCTTAGGCCTGGACACATCTCGCTTACCTTTAGGGACCTGCCTGAGGTACCTCAGGTGAGGGACATCCCCAAGGCACCCATGCAATCAACAGCGAGAGAGGTACCTTTGGAGATGTCGATCTCTCGCTACATTAGCTACAATGCCTTAGGGCAATTCAAGCCAAATGGTCTAAGCCAGCCAGCGCCTCAGATCGAGCTCTTCCTTTGTGCTCCGTTACCCTGGCTGCTGTTTGGCTCACACCCAAAAATGCAGCACCTTGGGAAGCCTGCATCACAACCCAGGCTTTCCAAACAGCATTATCTGCAGAGCTGTAAGGACACACGCATATCTTCACTTCTCATACAGTGCATCTTTCCTTCCCGTTGACTTTCCATCACTGCTCTAACTTCCAGGAAACACAAGGGATTTGCTGTGGCATGTGGGACTTGAGGGCGAGACATATTGCTAAAATCGAAGCGAGTGAGAGGCTGCAGAGCTCTGAATGGGCTGCCTTGTCTTTGCAGTTTCCACTGAGCTCAAATTTTGCCTAAAAGGGATTAATTAACATTGGACAACCCCACAGCGATTCCTCATCAGCTCTGGAGCAGAGGAGCCCGTCACTATGGTGATACAACATTAAAGGGCTGGGTCCAAAATGTTATTCTGGCAGGAAGACGCATGCACCAGGCCAGAATCTGAGATCCCGGGTGAGCTGGTTGTAACTCTGATGGAGATACTCTAGGTTTACCGTGGTGTCACTGAGATCAGCCCTGGCCTGCAGCCTTTGAGGAGAGCTCCATCCTGTCGTGCAGATGGTTCGCCTTCTAATTTGGAGGGGCTGAATGACTTTTCAAACCTTTGATTCCTGACTGATGCATTCACTTCAGGAGAGTGCTTTCTTTTTCTTTCCTTCCCACCCCCCCATCCCACCCCCCCGCCCCTTGTCTTTTCTTTTCTTCTCTCCCCGGACAGTTTTATAATTTTGGCATGCGGCCAGAATGTCTGTCCTTATTAGCCTGGGCTGGCTGTGAAACACCTGCAGCGCATTACAGCAGGAGGATGAAAAAAATCAGCTGTCATAGGTAAAGTAATGACCACTTATTTCTTCGTTTTAACAGACTAAAAGGAGAGTTGAGAGGGGAAGCAAAAAATGACATAGCGTTACCATCACACCTGCCATTGACTGGACTCAACTATAGACACTGGGTCATATTTTTATCTGATAAGTGACTCCAATAAATTGTTGTCACTTCATACCAGTGAGGGTTCCAGTTTATTCAATATGACATGCACTTGCTGCATTTGAACAGTGTCTTGTGCACCTTTTTTTAATTTATGTCTTTATTATGAACTAAGTAGGCACTAGGAAGAAACTTCCCTCTGGGCAGGTTGTAACTAGACTGCCTACTAGCATATCCCTCTAATATCCCAGCTGGTACTGGCTGCAAACACTGCCAGATCCAGCAGAGCCTCCATAATGGCAAGGCAAAAGGGCTGCAGGATGGAACAGACACTGCCGAGTCCCACGAGCCACTGCCTCAACCAGAAGAAGGGCTGCACATCCAAAAGACTGACCGGGGTATAGGCAGTGATGCAGAAGTGGTACTCGGGGTATCACTGGAGCTCTTGGCTCTGCAGCTGTGCAAACCCTTTTATAGTAAACACAGAAATTTCTATGATCTAGGTACACGGCAACACTGGTGAGCCAGTGAGAGGCAATATTTGCTCGCCCAACGCCCAGCCTACAGAACTCCATCTTACCTCAAACCAGGTAATTGTACTTCTGCAGGACTAGCCATCTGGAGATGAGCCCTACTTATGGTTACAAAATCCTACTTCCAAAGATGCATTGGTACACAAGGATGGCTATTACTCAGAAGAGGTGCTTGGTGCCTGCTGTTGACAGTAAAGAGATCAAGACGTCCTTTAGATCCCCTACTGTTTAGTAGTGCCACAACCAAAACATACCCTGGACTGAAGGAAAGGCCACAATCAGACCTCCCGGTACATATGTCTCACCAAAGGTGCATGTATCATCGTAGGGGATGCGAGAGAGAGGATCTGGGAGGACAGCTAGAGGTCTAAATAATTTATGGTGCTCTTGAACTATGACAATAAAGTAGGTAGCTTAAATGCAGCTCCAAGAGTTTTGCTACTGAAAGCAGACTCACTCTCTAAGGACTAGATGGTATTTCAATCCCAACAGCCCATTCAGTGAAAATGCCACAGTCGGGATGTCAAGAGACCCAGAGTTCCTTCCAAAACTTTGCCGTGTTTTAATCAAACTTACTTGTCTAGCTGCAAGGCAGTTGAGACATTTACCCCAGCAGCTGACGTTTTTAGTTCTGCATCAAGTGGAGTGCAGCCATTTTAAAAAAAAAAAAAGGGAAAAGAAAAACTTGTCACCACAAGGGACTCTGCCAAATATTCCCGCTGCTGTCCTGGAGCATGGAAACACAAGTCTGCTGTTGCACACAGGTCTGACTATTTGCATTTTTAATAATTCAAGAGTTTAATTAGTATCATGGCCTTAATCAGAGGCTGAAAATACCGCTGAAGTCATCAGAGCTTAATTAGTTTTAAAAAAATAATCTGCAGTCTGAAAATGTCTCTACTAACATGAAGGTCTGTCCTTAGCTTGATGCTTTGGGGTTCAGCTGAGCTTTTACCTGTTGCTTCTGATTTCCCGTACCAGCACACCTCAGAGTAACTCAAAATCCCCAAACAATACCAAGTCAAATCAGTGGGCTTCCCTGTTTATTCCTATAAACTGTTCTACAGCTTTCTTGAACTGGACTCAGAAAAAGCTTGAAGGAGAAGATTGAAGGAACATCTTAAATTAATTCGGGTATATCCCACAAGCTGCATGTGAATTTCCCCTCTACAGGAAATACAGCATTCTTTG
>NW_008824036.1:1020519-1040106 GCF_000699105.1 Pygoscelis adeliae | reverse complement strand
AACTATGTATGGCCAGAAAAATCACCGTTTAGTAGTGGGACTGCAGAAGCTGCCCTATGTGGGAGCTAACACTGGTCCCTTGCCGCTCAAGTTGCGTGGTGAAGCACAGGAGGTCTGGTGCTGCTTTCCTTCTCGAGTGCAAGGGATGGATGCGGTCTCAAGGGGAATTATCACCGATTTGGGCTGAGGGAATCTAAAGCCCTGGCAACAGCCATCCATTTACTCACTGGACAGATTGATAGCATTGTACAGGACATCCTGGACGAACTTTTTCAAACAATATGTGATTTAATGGTGGGATTCATCACCACCCAATGCAGTGGAGGCCAAATATATAAACAGGTTCAAAAATGGATTAGCAAAACTCATGGAATATAGGTCAATCACAGACAATTAAATATGGTAATCCGGATGCAACTTCCAGTTCAGGAAGTTAGTCGGTCTAATGCCCTTCCACCTCTGATTTACTCGTAAAAAGGAAGCCAGAAAAATTCTCCCCATGCCAAAACTGTCCCTTGGCTCCAAGCATTAGCTAGAATCACAATAAATTCTTTTTTTTTGGCAGGGGGAGGGGGATACATTTTCTTTCAGTAATGATATTACAGCATGCTATTTATTTCCCTCTGCAGCTCCTGAACCTCTGTGTAACCTCCCATCTCCCCATCCCCTTAGGAATATCACAAATAAATTAGTGAAACCTACTGGAAGGCGATAGCAATCACAGATACCACTAAATTCCATTTAGCAAGGAATTAGGAATCCAATCACTTATGTACGTAGGAAAGCTCTGACTGGATCACACTGAAAAAACATTCTGTCTTTGAGAGTACTGGACCAGAGGAAGATGCTGGAAACTCAAGATGGAAAAATATAAGTTGGTTTGTCCGCAAGGAAAGTTTCTTGCAACCCCAGGACAGTTACTGTTTGATTTATTCCCTGACACATGCCTGTGCAGAGGGTAGTTTTATATATATAAAATACATACACACAGTACATTTCATACTGCAGTGTTATGCATCCCCATCCCCTTTGAATCCTGCTAAACTCTTGCAAGCTCTTGACCCAAAGAGCAGCTTATGGCACGGGTTATCCGCTCTCTGCTCCCTTGTCTTCTTACCTGCTGCATGCATTTCTACCCACTGTCTGGTTTTGAAGGTGTTTAGGGGGTTTGCTGGAGAGCAGAGGACAAGATGACAAATGAGCTAACACACAGCAATGGAATGTAAGTGAGTCTCAGCTATTTTTAATTAAGAAGCGATGACAGCTGACTAAATTCCCTGACACTGCAGTTAAAGGCTCCCTGACCCAGACATTATTGGACACACTCCTAAGACCAATATATATTGGTCCCGACGGTGCTTCTATTATTGTCCCCGCCGTCTCGACAGATGCAGGACTAACAAAATCTATGTCTATTATCAGCATGCAAATAGTGAGATAAACGTGTGAATGCTTATGAGCAGGAGGAGGCAGCAGGTGAGAGGAGGACGGCGAAGGTCATTTTCAAGGGAGTGCTGAAAGTGCCAATGTTTGGTTCCAATAAATGTTCAAAAGGTTTGGACAAATTTAACTGCCATTTTCGTTTTCGGTTGGTTAAACCAATGATAGATTGACCATGAGAGAGGCAGAGAGACAGAAAGAACATTTCCTGCTGTAAGACAGATAAAAGATAAGAGGCAAAGCAGTATGGTGCCTTGGGCTGGCTTTTCTCAGCCCACAGATCACAGGGAGGGCTCAACTGAGAAAGCTTTCCTTCTAACTCCCAGGCCCAGCAACCTGACGAAGCCATCTGGATTTTGAAGGACAAGTATTCACCCGGTTTCATCTAAGGACTCATTTAGCAGAGATGAGAATACAGTCAAGGTGTCCAGCTCCCACTATCACAACAGACTGGCAAAAAACTGACTGTTTCAACAACAGGCTGTCTTGGAAAGATGTCAAGAGGAAGATACCGACCACAAAAAGACAATACAAAACTGAGTTTTGTTCTCAGGGCTTGCACAGCAATGAAGCCAGCAGCAGATCCCTTTACCTTGAGCTCACTAGTTGGTTTTAGTAGGACAGACACACACAAAAAAAAAAGATTCCCTTCTACCCTTTCCAAAGGGTCATGGAGAAAAGGGGTAAACTGGCACATGCGGCAAAGTCACACAAACCACATACAAACTTGGCGTGAGCGAGACGAATACATTAAGGAGCATCGTCAGGAACTTTCCGGCATGGTTGCACGGCGGGAGGGGGGAAGAGTTGCTTTCTGCTGTTGCTAAGACAGTTCCCCCACCCTTGCTCTCTCCCAGCCCAATCCACGGGCTTTCTCCTCTCATTGGCTCACTGGCTGCATCGAACGATCACGGCAGGTTTTCCTCCTCCTCGCCCTATTGGCTTCTGCCTATGGCCTATTGTCAGGGGAGAGCAAATCAGACACGTAATCAATAGTTTGCGAGAAGGAACAGGGCTGTGCGACGCTACATTTGCATTAAATCTCTCGCTGCCTATGCCTCTGCATTCAGATAAGAACGGATTAGCCGTATTGGCCATGCTCGCAGAGGTGAGCGTAAATGGCAGACTGATAGCAAGGCAGCGCTGCAGTGAGCTGTCAGCGAAAGGCAGCCGCTGCACGCTCTAGTCCTGAACTTCAGGCCAGGCTCTACCTGACGAGAAGCTCAGATCCCGACCTTGCACAATTCAAGGACCATCAGCATCCTACCTGAGCACCGATCTAGAGGCACGGGGCAAACCTCCTCTCTGGCAGCCTGTCTGAACTAGTGCCCCCGGCTTGGGTACTTATCAGGGCAGCCGGCTCTGAAAATAAGGAAAAGGTGTATAACAAGGGAGAAATCTTCTTTCCTGCAGTACCATAAGTGATGCCCTCTCCAGCAAGCTTTTAGAAAGTTGCTTGGTCTGAAGGCGACTGGAGGTCTTCTAGGGCAGGCAGAGAGAATGGAAACACTCCACAAGGCCAGAGAAAGTTTCCCTGGCTTGAACCAGGATGGCCGATGACAGTCAGCTACCACAACAGTGCTGCTTGGTCACTGCCAGCCTTCAGAAATTCGGGAACAGTGGTTCCTTCGTCTCGCAGCATCCCTGTCAGCTTGGCTCTCCCCACCCCGCCAAAACCCCGTTATCGGGCAGCGAAACACAGCAGCAGTGGGACAGCTCCCCGGCCCTACCACAGACCGGGTCAAGGCCTGGAACCAGACACAGAGAAGAGGCAGATGAGTTGGAACAGGTTTCCAACTGCAAGCAAAATGGTCTTGAATTGACACCATGCATCAATGAAACACCAATGCAAAGCAACCAGATGTTGCCAATGGCTTTAAAACTAACTGCGAAATAAAACTTACTTATCGGTGATGGGGACCTCAGACACCAGGGCGTCCAAGCGCACAACCAAGTTAAGTGTGAGTAACTACTGAACTGGCCTCAGGCCTTAAAGCTTTGCAGTTTAACTTGCCCAAGTAAGCCAGCTGATGAAATAGCCCCAGGCACGTTGGGACACTGGTGAAATAGCAACCCTTTGGCTATTTTCTTTCACCACACAGGTGAGTCAGCATCCGGACGACGCAAGAAAAACTGGAGTTTCCTTTTCTGTTCAGGACTGCAAGTGACTGGCAGCAGCAGGAGCTCAGTCCAGTTTCTAGCTTGTTCCTAACAGACATGTATGCAGACTACAAGAGGTCAATGAACCCAGCAAAGCCATCCACTGCGGTTGGACGCATATACATTGGTTGTACGCTGTCCCCTAAATACTAGATCTTCCTAGCCTGGACAGTCCACTTGCTCTCTGTCCTTTATGTTATACAGAGGTTCGGTTAGGAATAATGTTGTAAAATAATACAATTATGAGGCAAGACACAGGAAAATTTTATATGGAAATTTCCACAGCCAATCTATTTGTTTATTTTGGGGAGGGGAGGGGGTTGGATACAAAACACTGGGTCAGTTAAAAAAAATCCTAAGTGTCTGACCTGAATAAATCCATTTTTATTAAATTCATGGGGATGGTTTCTTCAATATAAGATGGAACTTCAAGTTAAAAGGAGGAAAGAGAAGAAAAGAGCGCGCATAAAAATCAGGTTCAAATCCCTGCTCAGCCTCACTCAGTAAGGACTCCGAACTAGGTCTACAGTTACTTAAATGGCTTCAAGTATTTTGGGATCTCTCTCCAGTTCGTATGATCTAAGTTTCATCCTGAGGCAGAACAGGAAGAATGTTCTGAGCTCTCAAAAATGGTCATGACTTTGGACAAATACATTATACCCAGCTTCAAAACAAATCTGTTCTCTTTTTGATCTTACGTAATAGTCTAGATGTCTGTGTTTTGATTCCTCCCAATTGTCCACTCAAACTGGTACAGAGCTCCATGAAAGAAAATTAATGGACTGGAAGGAAACCTACACTTTTTTTAATATCTCTAAACCATGTGCCTCTTTTCCAGATACCTTTACAGAGAAGGAAAGCATGAAATTTAGCAACAACCAAGATGATAAAAATGAACTCAAATAAGAACTCCTATCATGAGTTAAGCCTGCTTCAGCCACTCAAGAAGATAGAGCCTATGAACGAAGCCTTTTTGACCAATAAAAGCCTTTTAAATAAAATGAAAGCTCTTTCAGACTAATTCAAGAAGCAACCTACAATGGAAAAGATTTGGTCCCTGACGGCCTGGGATCAAACTTGTTTCCTCCTTACTGTTAGTGCCTACACAACATTTATCTGGACCTATTAGATTTGCTGTAGATGGAAAAATCATTAGATTCTTACCATGAACATGTAGGAAATGTCCAACAGAAGGGCAGAGCTGGTATGTGATAACCTATGCTGCTATGACCATCACGGTGGTCAGTTCACTTTTGAGTGCTCACCCCACCGCCTAGGGAGGAAGGTGTGCTCCCTTACCTGGCAATACGTTCAGTCCTGAATGACCGTGTTGTACCTGTCCTCAGCAAGAAAGGCAAAGAGGATGGGTGCGCACTTCTTCACCTCCAACACTTAGCAGGCACCACCTGGAGTAACAGGAATAAGAAACATGAATATAAGGAATAATATTTCGGATGACCTGACAGGAAACCCCGAGCCCAAGCGGAGGAAAAATTGTGTCCATAGCTCCATTTCCCCACCCCAATTCTGCTTATCACCATGTATCTGCTTCTGGTCCAAGGCTTGGACCTCAGGGCTTCCAGGCTGCCATTCACCACCTGTCTGGCATAGCTGATAGAGAACAAGGAGCCAAGAAACCTGAGAGCCGTTTCTGAGCCAACAGCATGTGTTCCCAGATTCAATTTTCTTTTCATATTTCCTGTTTGAAAGATTTTCATAACTCCCAATGTATTTCTTTCAGATTTGTCTTGCCTTAAAAATTACTGAAATGTCAGTCGTCTTGCCTTTTTTGTTATAGAGAGGAAACTATTTTCCATATGCGTTTCAGAATTTTTCACGAGAAAAAATCCAAGGATACAGCCATCCTTACTTAGCACATTGTGTAACTGTCCATGAAGGGATCTGATTTCTGTCTATCTGCTTCTGGTTTGTTTCCCAGCTCCATTTCATTAATACAATTCCTCAGGAAGATCATATCATTAATAAAGCCAAACCACAGGAATACTTCTCATAACTGTTCTATTTCTCTGATGCCAAAGGCTAGTAAAAGGTCTCCAAACTTCAATTTCGTCTTTAAAGAGTTCTATGCAAGGTAACTCAACGTTACTAGTCCCATTTTGCTATTAAACAGAGGCACAGAAGAGTGCCAAGAGCTGTCCCAGGCCATAAAATAAGTAGAAAAAGACAACCAAACCCTGAGCCCTGATTCACAGCCTCTTGCTCTGTCCCAGTGGACAACATTCTTTCCTACGATTACTAAAAATATTGGGGTCTTCTGTGAAACAGACTGGGATGCTAATTTTTGAGGTGGTGTGACCAACCCAGCATGGGAAATCGTATAAGTGAATATAATACTCTCAACTTCCTGAACACTTGTACAATAACCAGCTTAACAACTTGTTTCCCACAGAGACACCTGTGGCAGATAAGAAATGACACATGTATATACGTAGCCGTATTTTCTTTTTTCTAGCTGTACACACACATATATATCCAGATATGCACAAACATAAAATACATGCATATATATGTATATATCAAAGTTATTAAAATTAGAAGGAACTTTGATGTTGGGCTCGGCATGGTCTGAAAAAAGGCTGATTACACCACAGCAGAGCTGTGGGAGTGACCTGCCTGCCCTGTGCACAGCACTTCAGGCACATAAAATGCAAAGACCTATTTGGGTGGGAGCACAGAGCCAAGACGCTTCCCTCAAGATGCTTCTTCCCACCCGTCACACCTATCACCTGCCCACGAAAATGAACTTCCCACGTCTCCACTGGTTAAACCTTGACCCCTTTCCCTGAGCATGTGCCACCCCACAATACTCCCTCAATACCACCACAACACCTGGCTACCTAACAATTACAATTTTTGCAATTGAAGCACAGACATATCTAAATAAGCCAGGATGAGACGGCTGGATGCCTTTGGTACTAATGCCAGTGCTCTCGTGAATGCCGACTCTTAAAGCAAAACAAGTAAAAAAGAGTAAGGAAACTAACAAGTTTCTCGACTCATTTGTTTAGAATGACAGATCGACAAACATAGTAATTTTTTTTTTTTTTAATTTTTTTACAAACAGCTTTTTATAACTCATAACCCAAAATAAGCCCTGACCCAGCTGCGGTGCCATGTTAAACAGTAATTACTCTATATAAGGCTGACCAAATGGGAATATTTGTGGGCCAACGGAATGAAATTATTTTAGGACTTACACAAACTTTCTCTGGGAGTGGTGAGACTAGCTGTGGGTAATGTGGCGTACCTAAGAAACAAGCGGACACAGGAGAGGTTTTTTCTTCTTCTTCCAAGCCTCCATTAAAACTCACTAGGTAACATTAAATGACTTTTCCAAATTTCTGCTCAAGGGAAAAGGAAAACAATAAAGAGGTGGAAGTGAGATTTGTTTACCCCTCTATAAAAGAGGTTTCACTATCTCACTGTACACATTTTGAGATTCTCCCTCAACCTGGCTACCTGTCATGCCTGCTAAACCACACCCAAACATATGGTAGAGCACAAGTAAGCAAAGGTACAAAGCAAGACCCTTGTAATCTTTCATTATACTGGGGGAAAAAAGGAGGGGGGGGGAGGGAATCAAGCCTCATTCTCCAGCTCTTACCTGCCATTCAGGTTGCTTCACCACAAGCTGCCATGCAACATCAGCCACTGAAATGTCCGTCGTCAGGCATTTTCCTGGCTAGGACTGTCACAAGCACCTTTCTTCCAACCCAGCCCACATCCTACATAGATGGTTCCTTGCCACCTCGCTGCCGCAAAGCCAAACCCTTCATGGAGACTGGCCTCACGGCAAGTTGGACCTTTTTGCTTGACCCTTGCTTGAAATGATGCTAAACTACATCAATACACATTGCAGAGTAGTTTTTCATCCTGTCTACACTAAGGATGCTCTCGCACTCCTGATCTTTTGGCGACGTTTGGGCCCACTGAATCTGTTCTGCCAAGGCTAAGGGAGGAAGAGCCCATAAATCCAAACTGCCTCGTCCTCTCAAATATTCAGTTCATCATTTCAAAGTGCCTGATTTTGAAGCAGGTGAGGCAGCACAGCCTGAAGAGAAAGGAACAAAAGTCCTGTAACCTGGGGCATGTCCTGCCTTGTAGGAGGGTGGGGATCTCTGTGGGGAATCCTAGAAGAAGAGGCTGACAGAGCTTTCAGAGTGGCAATGCTCAGTTCAAAAAAACTGCAAAAATTAGTGGCATGCCATTCTGGTGCAAGTGGCAGTTTTCCAGTTTCCAAAATATCCCTCCTCCTTATGTCACGGTAAAACAGAGCAAAAATGGAAAGTGGTTTAGCAAGTAGGAACATTGCAATTCAAAATAGAATCAGAGGGGATTAAAGCAAATACCCAGACTGTTCTAACCTGTGTTTACGGCCCAAATACTGTACCAATTCCTGTTATTTTCAGGGGTTTCTTCCTGTGTTGTAACATTCTCTCTGGGATTAAACTTGGCCTATGCAACATATGACTCATCTGACTACAAGTTCCTGGGCATGTGCTGCAGGTTTTGCAGATGCTTATCACTGACAACCCATCCTACAGCCTCAGAGCCCAGTGCAGCACATTACACGTGGGTTTTTGCTGGAGGGGTAGGAAGAAAATGACAGCATCTGCCTAACACTAACTTTTCATCCTTAATTAAGGACTTCAAAAATTAGTCCATTTTCTGAGCAGGATGGTGGGTGGAAAATAAAATACAGCTAGTCTTTAATGATCTCAGTGAAACTCAAGTCCATTTTCTAGTTAATATGCACCCTTGCACCCAGGAATTTCAAGTTAAAAATTTGTTGCTATGGAACTCATGTTATCTGCAGCACCAAGCGCTGACAATGGCCAAACTAATCCCGGGTAGGATCCTCTGCCTTCACTGATGTAAAACAGATGCACTGTTTTCAGGTTTGCTTTTCATTCTACCTGACTTCTGCATTCCAGAAGATAACTTCTTTTTATGTCTGTCTCTGATTAGTTCTTTGAATTACCTCCACATACATGATTATTCAACACTGAGTCCACCCTGCTGTTCTTCATTCTCTTTCAATGACCCGCACAAGTGCCACTGCCATACTGATACTCACTTAGAGACACAGTAATGCCTTTAGAGTTACAGTGTTAAATTCACAGGTGAAATCAATTTTAGCTGCAACAAATCACAAGATGCAGCAGGAGGTAATTCAAAGAATAAAAATTCAGAGAATAGAAAGAGAGAAAGAAAGAGAAAAAAGATAACCATGCAGAAGCAACGGACTTGGGTGATACACCGCAGCCTTATAGTACCTTTGTACACATACAGCAACGGGCTATAAAGCTTCTGAGCTCTTAATTACCAGTTCAAGTCACAATTGGTAAGGCTCTTCTAATAGAAAGGAGCAAAAAGCTAATCACATCGGTTGACTGGATGCTGAACATCTCACCTATAAACAGCTCCTCCTTAGGCTGTTTGCCAGTGGGAAGAAGCAACCACGAATTGGGACAGCAGCTTCTGTTGTGCAGTTCACAGAAGGGACTTCACCAGTATTGGTAGATCCTGAAAGAGAAGGAAATTCACACTCAGTAGTGGAATTAGATGTGATCTCCACATTTTACTGAGTCATTGACTGCTGGAGAGCCCAGCTCTGTTCACATGCTGAAAGTTTGATACACGCCTAAAAAGAGAGTGAGGCTAGGCCTGGAGAATTCAGGTATTTCAGTACATTGGTAAGTGCATGAGAGTCCGGCTGACCGCAGTGGACATGCCTGTCAGTACAAGTTAATCAAGAGTCAGAGCCTCTTGCTGAAACAACGCCTCAGGTCAGAGCGGGCTGCGCCGCCTTCTCCGGTGTTTGTCTACTGAAATCAGCAGAGTTACATCGGCAGAAGGTAGGTAGCTCAAGGTACTTGTCGACCTTTAGGCGTATACCTTACCTGTAGAGAAGCAGAGCTTCCCAACGCAGAAGCTGTGAGCCCTTAACTCAAGGCTCTGCTGACTATCAGGAGAGCCGGACTCCTGCCTTCGGAGCCCTGATCCACTCTCTCGATGCTCCAGTGACTAAGGACAGCTCCACACTCACATGTCTACTTTCATTGGCTAAGACCAGACTCACGTGAATATCATCCTTAGTCTCCTCTTCTTTAGATACCCGAATCTGCAACCTTCCTTTAAACACAATCAAGGTAAGCATGACACAGAAATTACAAGCTAATTAAAGAGAACTATGGAAAACAAATATACATACCCTTTGTTCCACTGGGTTGCTTTAAAACACAATGCTGTGGTTTATTCCTTCTCTCTCAATCTGTCACCAACACTCGGCTACATAGGAGAAAACAAATTTAAATTAAACTCAAACATTATGTCTAGTTCACTACTAACGCCTTCTAAACAGTGCTGAACCTTTTACATAGACACTTTGTGCTAGAACCCCAAACTATAGGGCCAATAAAGCCACAACAACTGACAGCAGTTACAGACTTGGGCTATATTCTGAATTAAAATATAAGTAACAAGTAATAAAAACAGCAACACACACAAAAAAAGAAAAATCTGAGTTCTGCAAAAGTTACTTAACTTCCCAAGGCCAAAATCTTCGTTGAAGTCTTTAAATCCGAGAGATGCATGTGTGTGACAGATGGCAGCTCCTGCAGTACATGTAATACACCACCTTTGTACAGTGTATTGTATTGTACAGATATTCATCAGTTAATTTCTACAATAACTGTGTTAGGTAGGATCATTAACACCGCTCCTAATTTTACTGATAAGTAGGCTGAGACAGAAGGGTGGGGAGGATTGTCTAAAGTGAATAAGTAAGTAACAATGAGAACTCCAAAGCATCCTCCCATCTCTGAGTCCATGTAGGGGTTTTTTTTCAGTTGAAAAAAAATCTTTGGCATAGTTTGACCCAATGCCAACTGAAGTTTGAAGGCTTAAAAAATCAACCAACCAAACAATGGACTTCAGCTCACACACCCTAGGTTCATAGCTAATGAAGCATTTATGTTACACTAAAAACATAGTTTAGCTTAAGTATCCATTTTTAACTATCAACTGAAGTGAAAACATTAATTCATGCAAATCAATATTCCCTAAACAATAATTTTCCTCTAGAACATTTCTTCTTTTTTTAACATAAACTCTTATCTAACATAACCCATTTAAAGTATTTTATCTGCAGAGTTCAGCAATTAGCTCTGTAAATTGTTTTCCTTGAGTGTATGGAAGGTTACGTTACATAGTGAAATATAAAGTGTATGCTATTAGTGAATGAAAACCTCTCTTTGAACGATGATTATCTTTCAAAAAGGCTGGGATAAGGGCCAGATTACCAAAATGAATTCAAGCCAGCTATTAGAGTTCTACTTGTACATCCAAAGTCCCCTGTTATTTCATGCAAGTATCCACTTTCAGTGCATCTTCGGGGGTTTTCAAATGTAATTGTTTATATGTAATACCCACAGACGGTGTTTTCCTGAAAACATGGCCAGAAAAATCCAATCTGAGGAATAAACAAGCAAGCAAATAGGAAATGGGTGCAAAGAAAAGCACAGAAAGAGAGAAGGGACAGTACATAAAGCAGCCAAATGAAGGCAGGAGATGGCACTGAGGGTACTTCAGATGCTACTGAAAGGGAGGACAAGGATGGAGAGGCTACACCTCATCTGTCCACTAATCCAGAACAAACTCATGAGAGTCACAGAGATTTGTAGAAAAATAGTATTTTGCATGGAGGTTGTAGAATACTGCTGGAAGTCACCTAAGCGATCCTTCTACTCAAAACATGGCTAACCTCAAAGTCGAATCTGGTGTTGTCCACTCGAGCTCTGAAAATCCCTAAGAACGGAGATCCCACAGCCTCACTCGGCACCTGCTCCAGTTCTGCACCACTCTCCCAGGTTTGGGTTCCCCCCCCCTTATATCCCATCAGAATTTCCCTTGTTGCAGCTATAACACAAGATTTTTTTCCAGTTGTTTAAAGAAGGCTTCATTCAGCTCTTCCTCTCAATCAGGTGGTTCATAGGAGATGCCCACCACGACACCCTCTTTCTGGGCCTCCCCACTCTGATCCTGATCCACAAGCTCCCAACACCCACTGCTGCCCCTCTGCACAAAACACAACCCCCTCTCCTTTTTTTCCCATGTACATCTTTGTCAAAGAGCCGTATCCATCCGTCGCAACAGTCACATGAATTATTCCACCATGCCTGCCATTCCAGCAAACCTTGATTAAAGCCCTTAGTACTAAGGTACTAATTAAACAAAAGTATTGTTACATACACTAGGTGAAGCAAGGCACACAGATACTAAGAGGGCAAATTGCCCAGCACCGAGTGTTAGTGACAGAGCTGTGAAGACAATATAGGAACCCAAACTCCTCATCTTACATGTTACCTTTTAGACTAAACAGCCTCTGATGATGCCCCAGAAGGCAAAACGAGAAGGAAAGCTTCTCATGGAGAACAGTCACGTGGGGCCAGACACTCAGCAGATCAAAATCGGTCAACTCCACTGCCTTCAATGCAGCTATGCCAATTTACATCAGTTGACGATGTGACCTATATAATGAAAACTAGCTTGAAGCAGCTAAGGAATATAACCCTGATTTATTCCAAATACATTATATTTAACGCTGTCACTTATCTTTTACATGCCAACATGCAAGCTCAGGAGACAGACACATTTGGATACTCTCAGCTGGGAATCATGTTCTTGCAACGCTCCTAGATGATGCACATACTGTCTCTATTTGTGTTCACCCTTTCAGATGGCATGGTGCCCACGAAACAAGCTGATTAGCACTTGCCCTGGGCTATCAAGGCAAGGCAATGGTATGTTTCGATCAGCAAACTGCATAACAATATAAATGTCATCTATTCTACAAGAAGCTTTGGCAGTATTTGCGTCTTGTGCTTCATTGCATGTATGTGCCAAAAAGAAACTCAAAGACTTGCAAAAGAAAGACAGCCACGGGATTCGCCAGCCCTCCCGGATGCCAAAACATGCTGTATAGCAGTGGGTGCCTCATTATCATCCCCAAGGACCATCTACCGGGTGTCAGATCGTATGTAACGTGAAGACTACCAGCACGCATATATATATATATATATATAGCCTTTTTTGTTCAACCAGGCTCATAAGCAGAAAACGAACCACAAACAGTGTGTCTGGCACAGTTCAAGACATGATCTGTACACCTGCCCAGAAAAGATGGCATCCAGCCTAAACAGAATAGCCCTGGGTGGTCACTAACTGGTTGTGCAACGTCTTTGCTGACGGGGCAAACTGCAGCAATACCTAGCAGATACAATGGATAATGGGCTACGGACACTGAGTTGAGGATGCTAGCTGGAGTGCACGCCAGGCCTCTAATGGCCTGGCATTCATTAGCATCTGATTGTTACTGGAGACCTATATGACATGAAATGATGGTCTCACTCCAATTCCTGGTGAGCAAATGTCAGCACCATTATCACAGTAAGCATCCATCTTAGTAGTCTGACCAAAGAAGCCGAGGACTGAATGGGAAGAAAGGCTGATCTATGTCTCATTGTCAGTGGAGGGGACTTTCCAGGACAGAGCTGGGGTGAACTAGCAGGGTTCAGAACTGCTGCCTCTACAAGTACTACTTAATTCTTTAGCAGATGGGACAGGATGCAGAAAGAGGAGATACAGTGCAGGAAATATGCACCAAAAGAGAGAGAATGCTGTCAGACTAAGGTAGGAAAGACACCTCTGCAGATAAGCAGAAAAACATCATGGCATGACATGCTAAGTGGACAGCGGAATAACACACCCAGATCATCAGAAACAGAAACTGCATTGTAAGTTTCTAAACTTATAAACATAACTAAACAGGACACTGTAGCAAATCCAAGGAACGTTTACTAGATCTCACAGGTCTTTCTCTGCAGCTCGTGTTTTGTTCACGCTCTAGGAACCAATAGCAGTGTTAAAGGCAAACCCCTCAACCTTTCCGTGTCAATTAATCCAACAGCCTGAGGCAGAGCTCTCGGCACTCTGGAGTCTTCCAACAGTTTCCTCCTATAGCAAACCCAAGAGCTTTCTGCGTCGTTTGTATAAATTCACAACCGATTGCTTTATCCTGACTACTTATTAACAACTATTATTTGCTTTATCAAAGTTTTATTTTCATGACAAACACACAAACCACTTGAACTAGCTGTTGTTCCAACCACTGTTTATGAGCGAGGCTTCCTTCTCTGAGATACTCCGTCGTTGTTCTACATAACCTCATCGTATTTCTATTTCATTATACAAGTCTTTGGTCAATGCTAGAACCATAGCACAGGCAGTAAGACTACAGAGTGACTCTCCTAAGGAGATTATGCAAAGCGTCACCTAGCATTAAATTTCTGTTTGAAAATGGAGGATTTTTTATTCTTAGTTATGCTAATGAAAATCAGAAAAGATACTTCGTATTTCTAATATTAAAGCGGAGGCCTTAACTTTTCGAGAATCCTTAGTCATGCCCTTCTGCTACTGCATATACCTCATAAATTCATATTTACAATACTTCATGTTAACAACTTCTTTTGTTTCTGAAAATAGAAATCGGTCTGAAATGCTTTTGTTTGGTTAGCAGTATCCAGATGCATTAAACTTCCATTACATAAGAGGATTTGTACTTTATACTAAAGTTTTGGGGGGAGAGATATTTTAAAGATTATGAAATATGCTTGTGGAAAAAAAAAAAGAATGTTGGAACATATCCATCAATATTTCAGTATAAACTGTTGA
This sequence comes from Pygoscelis adeliae, assembly GCF_000699105.1. Classification (NCBI taxonomy): domain Eukaryota; kingdom Metazoa; phylum Chordata; class Aves; order Sphenisciformes; family Spheniscidae; genus Pygoscelis; species Pygoscelis adeliae. Next base: position 1,025,751 of record NW_008824036.1, on the reverse strand, counting down.
AGCACCAGAATTACATGGTGCAATTATCTTTCAGAATGTATAGCTCCTAGCACTGATCTTTACGTTTAACAGAAAAAATGGTTTAATACCAAGTAAATGAATGTTAATTAAGATGTTGGGAAAAATTCTGTCATAATTGAATAATGAAACTAATGCACGTTGTGCATTTGTTTAAAAAGTCTCTGCTACTCTGACTGTATCAAGCATAAGCGGCCCTTTATGTGATATACTTGCCAACACAAATCTTTATACAAAGTCTGATTCTTTCTGACTATTGACCAAAGATCAGATCTGGACTCTCACAGCAAGCAGTGCCATACTGTATATGAAATCTTAACAAAGTCAGCGGTACTTAAGATGAGCTAGACAACTGGAGTCTGGCTCCAAGAAAGCATTATGTAAAAGGACTTGGATTTCTCTCAAGGGTTTTGTTTTTTTTTTTAAGAAAAAACAATTAGAGACAATTCTGTTAATGTGTCACAGAGTCAGTCATTTTTTGTATGTTTTTTTCCCCCTTACATTCAGCCTTTGCAGAAATAGTTCCTAACTGCCTCTCCAGTGATCTACCTATTTTCCAAAGTGTTTGTCGAATCAGTCTGGGGTTTGATCACGTACCGTGTCAATACTAGGTCCATTTATGGCATGTATATTTAAGATGATAAACAGGGCAGGTTTTGCAATGGTAATGTGGAACAGAAGAAGAGCCCAAACAAAGAATCCCATTGACATAGCTGTGTTTTGGATCAGGCCCACTGTGAATTTGAAGACGGAATAAGAAGCAGGATGGCTATTCCCTTCCAGTAAATATGCAAAGTTCTCTTCTCACATACAATGGAAACACTTTTACACTGATGTAGATCATGGTCCATGGATAATCAGCCCACTATTCACTTCCCCAGCTTTGCGGAAGCGTAATCAGGAAAGCATTATGAAGAAAAACCTGCCCTGCAGGGATAGACTTGCTTTAATAATGTTTATGACTTGTCCATATTGTATTTATGTCTGGAATTTGATTTCCTGGGTTTTCCCACCCTTCCCCCACTCTCAGCCCCAAAGACAATTTGCAAGCTGAATCCTCCACCAGGATAGATGGGGGAAGCACCAGTGACTGATGGACAGTACTCTCCTCCCTATATGCTCAATATCATATCCAGAAATAACGCTTGATTTTATCTAACACCCAGGTCAAAGCCCACCTTTTCCTGAAGTGACTGCTCCACAAACAAGCCCATGCTTCACAAATTAACAGGTTTGGACTGAAAGGGCAACACTTACGCTGGTCAGCTGCTGGCCTCCTGTCGCACTTGTCTTGAAAACAGTCCAGATTCACGCCACAAATAGCAATAGTAAAAGAAAATGATTGAAGACTTCCCCAGTATCTGCCAGGCTCGTAATTTTTATTGAGCCTTACAAATGTGTCATCAGTACTAGTTCTTTTAATGCCATCAATCTTAGTCACCCAAATCCATCACAGGAAACAAATCCCAGAGAGGAACCAATCTGCAGAGAAATTGCAGGAAGACAGGCTGTGAGAAAACCCATGCAGAAATTTGCTTCGTCTATGCACTCTCAGACACGTTCTGCAGGCAGAAATCTGCTGGGTTTGCTTTTGCTGTTATTCCACTCTGATTTCACCACTCGCTTCTGCAAAATCTGCCTCAAACTTCCCAATTTTCTGATGCTTTCAAAAGTCACCAAACATTGAAGCTCGATTTGGCTTGTGTGGCAGTGAAATTTGATGGCATTCAAAGGCATGTACCGAAATGAAATTTCCAGGGAAGAAGGTATATAGGAATTGAGAGGTGATAGGAATTTCTTGGGCTTCTTGTTGCATTTCACTGTCGTCAAAGTGCTTTGACTAACACTGCTGTAAGCTATGGAAATTCCCAGGTACCACTAATTTTGTGGGTGCCTGTTTGCTTAGATCCAAAGCTGACTGTATCCAGGGATGGCATAAATCATCAGACACAAAACCTTTCCAACACGTCCCCTATCCGAAGGGCCACTGGCCTCACCTGGACTTACAAACGATCAACCCTCTTGAAAATAGAGCACAGCCCATTTTAACACAAACACCCCAAAACGAGACAAGGCCATCTTTACCATTTTGGGACTCAACCCGGGCTGAAGCATGGGGTGTGTTTGGGCTCCCCGAACTCCAGGCTGCTCTGTGGCTCCTTCCAAGCCCCGGACCAGGCGCCAGCTTGCAACATGAACACTCTGGAGAGCAGGCAAATCTGAGCCTGAGAGGCTGAGCCTGAGTCTCCACTGAACTGCACTGAGCATAGCTGCGAGATCGCAACCAAAATGAGAAAGACGGCTTTTGTTCACGGCCTTGGGGCACTCCCTGACTTCTGCAAGGAGATGGAGCAGTAGGAGTCGCTTGCAAATGGCTCTGATGACCTCTGCTTGGCAGCAAGTGCGTGCATGCAACCGAAGGCAGGTGGAGGGGAGCATCTATGGCTCTTGGGCCTCACAGCTGCACTGGACTTAAATCTTTGTTCCGTTTTATAACGTTAAGCTTCTTCCAAAAGACATAAAATAAACAAATAAGTCATGTTTTTACTCTCCCGTGCACCACTCAGCACCCGTATTTGTCTACAAGAAAAGCCCCTGAAAGCCACAAGGTTTCTTTTTTATTTACCTCTTATATCTTTGCTTATTTTCTATGAAGCAAAGTAACCCAACCTTGGTTTAGTATAAACCTAGCCAGAAACAAAAACCCTCTTAAATTCTTCTTCATTATAAATGGATTGTCAATGTGTTAAATAAATCAGTGAAAATGGAAATCCAAAAATAAATAGCCATCCTGCTGTTGCTATGACAACTCAAATTTTTTACCTGGACAGAGATTTTATGTTTCACAGTTAGTAATCACTGAAAAGGAGGGTCACATTTTTTTAATCCTGGCACATTTCACCACCTACCCCCAACACAAAAAAAGGGATTATTTTTGGTTACTTTTTAGCAAATGAGGGAAGATCAAAGAGAAGAGCTATTTTTCATTCTAGACAGGAGAGACGAGATACACGTACCGTTTACAACAACATAGCTTGTAACATCCACTCAGCCCAAAAGGACAGAGAGCACAAAATATTACAGTAGGATTTCAAAGGCTTTAATGTGGCCTTGCTATGCAAAAAGCACGGCATGTATAGAAGAAGATTAAGATAGCTTAAAACCATATTTTGGCTTATACATTAAGGCAATTTTACTATGGTAAAAAGCAACATCATCTCAGAATGTCAGCAGGGAGTAAATATTTTGGAACTTGTGCCATCAGTCATGCCAGGGAAATGTGTGCCTCAACGACCCAGCAGTCAAGACTGCAAAGTTAATACACTGCCTAGTCCTTAAAATGGCAGAAACCAACTCTGTTCCCTCAAAGTCCATGGCTAGGGAAGACCCAAAACACTGAAGAATCAGAGCCACACATTACAGTGGAATTAACTTCTGGGTTGTATCTGCCATGTGTGATGGGAAGAAACACTCTCATCCTCTGGGGTGGTAAATAGAAGGAAATTCAGCAGAGGAGAGCGGTAAGAGCCACTAAGGGGACCCCAGGTGTCACAGAGCTTTGAGCTGGTATCACCTGGGAATCCCTCAGCCGGCCCAGAAAAGTCACATAAAGGCCTTTTATTGCATTTTACCTGCCATAAATAGTCTACTTAGTACCTCCTTGTGTGGAGGCTGGTGGGTGAATTCACTAAGAAACGGGTCAGATCAGAGAACACCTTCACCTCTTGGCTGGTACACGTTTGCAAGCAAGCCTTCCCTTCACCCCAAGAGGTGACAAAAAAAGCCAAAATCTCTAAAAAGTTCAGAAATTCAAAACACAGCTAAAAAAAAAGAATCTCTTGAAAATAGTGTCACTTCGGTATGTTTCCATTGGCCAACGTCTTTGTAAAATGTTTACAGTAATAAGATGAATTTTCAAAAGAACATTGTCTTGACCAAAATATTTTCTTCAGTTTGAAACTTTGTAACTTGTTTCCAAAAAAATATTTAGAGTTGGGGGTAGAGGGGAAGCAGCGCAGAACCAAACTGCTTCTCATGAAAAGTCTCCATAAACCAGCATTTTCCACAAAAAATACCTTTTGTCAGAGAATGTCTTGACCTGCATTAAATGGAATTAATTAATCCCAGTCAAAATCTAGCCTAATGGCAACAAAATGCTAAATATTCCCCAAATCAGACACAATATCCCCGGCAGTAAAGGGATAAATTCTCACAGAATCATACACAATACATCTGGCCACGTTAGCTATTTTTTACAATCAAATGTTTGCAGTTTTGTTACTAATGTATGCTCCTACTAGCCCAAGTCTGTATCCAGTTACTCTTATTTTATATAGATATGTATACACACATATGCACACACAGTGTGATTGTGAAAGTGCTCTAAACAAATATGGGTGTTTGCATCCTGACTTGCCCGAGAAGCAAAGCAGACTGTTCAAGCAGCAGCCGGTGAAAGCGAGCATTCAATTCTACTCAGAGGCTCGTTTTCCTCTAAATGGGCCTCTCAGACTCAGTGACAACTCTTAGCTGCCTGAGAAAAAACACTTGAATAAAAAAAAAAAAAAAAAAAAGGAACCTATTTTCCAGTGCAAAGTAATCCCTGTTCCATTGCCATGGCACCAGACATCCGTCTCTTTCTTTCATTGACCAGACGAGGTCCTCCTCAGCCCCTAGCTTCTTTTAAAAAAAAAAAAAAAATTTTTTTTTTTTTGTTCATGCGTGTGTGTGTGCCTGAATTTGTTTCCTTGGTAGGAAAAGGAGTCATTAAAGTATTAGTTTAGGTTGATTGATTCTTCGGGGACAGAAGAGGGTTCTGGGGCTTTGTAGTCTCTGACATGATCTCAAAACAGAGGCTCTTCAGCATGATACAATATTGAAATAATAAAAGGAAGATGCGGCTTGCCCCTCAGAAAGCCGAACAGCACAGTTTACAGGCTGGAAGTCGAATCTCTTCCAAAAACTTTGTGATTTCTTCAAGGTATAGTGAACATCAGGGAAACACAGGAGGAGTATAACGTAGTCTCTTTTTCTTTTAACTTTAGAGCAGCTTATACACATGGTATGATTCTGAAATGCCCTTTACCATGGAAGCAGCTGAGAACCTGGCTGTAGATTGCAGCGAAATATAAAAAGAGAAGAAAAGCAAAAACGCAATAACTGAATCAGTTTAAAATGAAAAAGGCAAGGGGGGGGGGGGGGAAAATAAGTCCT
>NW_008824036.1:1020043-1020478 GCF_000699105.1 Pygoscelis adeliae | reverse complement strand
GGGGGGGGGGGGAATCTATGCTCAAAAAAATACCAGTGCTGAAAAACATACAAATACTGCGGAGGTTACCAAAACCACCTTAGCTCTGACCCCGTATTTTCGGATACCCTCCTATCCTCTCCTACATCCCGAGCTAAGGAAAGCCAACCGATTTTCAGCTTCTTTGGGTGAACAGAGTAGTACAAAAGTGCTGGGTCATGACTCAGCATCTGTTGCTTTGTTTCAGTAGATTATTGTATCGGGTAAGTTTAAAAGACATATCTGATCGCATCTCAGCGGCTCTAGGAAGCTGCAATTCGCCCTGTACGCGGGGGATGTTGCAGGTGCTTGGCTTTTTCAGGAATGATTCAGCACCTTGGCAGGATCAGGCTCTTCGGCGGCAAGAAAAGAAAACATACATGCAACTGGATGTGCTGCGTGTGCTGACTTCTCTTT
>NW_008824036.1:1014681-1020030 GCF_000699105.1 Pygoscelis adeliae | reverse complement strand
AGGAAAACCAAAAGAAAATTTCTCTCTCACGCAGGATGCATCTTTGGCTGCAATTTATGTGGCTCTTTATTAATGAATAATTCTAAATAACCATCCTGTGTGCCTTCTCTCCAACAAGAGTCCTGACAAGACAGATGGCTCAGAATTGCCTAATGCCACGGTTCACCTTTTTATTTCATAAAAAATCAATTTTCTGTGGCATCCGCAGGCCAATGCAGGAGGAAGCAGAGAAAGGGAGCAAATGTATATGCAGTGCACACACAGACTGCACTGCTGACGGCGCACGCGCCGGCACACACACACACAAAATTGATTCCCTGTGGCTCCTGCAGTCTGATCAATTTTGCATTCAGTGCAGACCTAGAGTGAATTTATTACTCCTCGGAAACTTTCTAGCAGAAAGGGAGATGGATCCATTATGGCAGAGCCCAGGGTTTCAATCAGACATCTCCTGCAGTCCCCCTGCAGTTTTTGACTCATCCCTTTCCACAGTGCTTCCCCTGAAGGTAAGAGGGCACCTGATTTAAGACCAGCAGGTTCAACATTAAGGGTCACACGAATGTTACTGGCATTATGGCATTTCCCAGAGGCACTATTTGGCACGGAGGCCCCATTATACCGCACAAATTTCGATATTTAGATTGCAAGACACAGCAAGAGGAAAGGAAGAAGGAGAAATGGAGCGGTGAGGTGACTTAAAACACACTAATGACATCATCAGCAACAAAACCGAGGCAGTCTGAGTCCAAACCATTTACCAATCTGTAGCCCACAGCCAATCCCTCCTACCCAAGGCCACCAGGACTCTTTTCTTGGACATGTGGGACAAAGTTACCTTGCAACGTTCTGGATGCTTTGGCATTTACATCTCTCAGAAATCATCTCCCACACCAGTAAGGAAAATATGTCTCCCCCAGTTGACACAACTGTGAAACTAACTTCTGTCTGACACTTCCATGTGCGACAGGAGCACACACAGAAAGCAGAAGAAACCTTCTTCTATGATGGGGCTCCATTTCAGGGTCAGGATTCCTAGGGCTCTAGGAAATAAAGGATATTTTTCTATTCCAGGAAAGTCTGGCCTCCAGGAATATTCTCTGGCTCATTTTATATGCAACAGTGGGTTCAACGTCCATGTTCAATCTCTTTTGCCATGTGCAACCAAGAATTAGAGTAAATGCAGCCCAGGAGGGAAGAAAGAAGAGAGAAGACTGTTCATCTCTCCCTGGAAAGGATGGATAACAGTAAGGGAATGCTAATTCCTTAAGCGGGGGGGGGCATTACGTGATCTCTCTTCACTTTTAGTTCTCTCTTTCAATTCAAACCCAGTTTGTAATTCAATGCCTTCCCCAGAATATTTTCCTGCCTCTTTTAAAATGTCTGGGTAGAGGTTATGAACTCCAATGTGATTACTGCTGCAAAAAGGAAGAGGAATACGATGGAGCAAGATGGCAGATGTTAGACAACTAGTCAGGAACATGCCTGTAGCTCAATGACCTTTGTGATTAGATTCAGTTTCTGGAAGATGAAGCTTGGATATGGATATAAAGTTGGCTGCTTACCCCTACCTCTGCTTTGAGCCAAACAAAATCTCGGTACCTACACCCAGAAAAATACTGCAATACTTCAAGCCCCGAAGTTTCAAACCTGATCTCCCATTTCATTTTCTCACCCCCACATACTGTGATGGATTTGCTCTTAGCTAACGAGACCGTCCATGGCAGACAGATCAGGCACCTGATGTGAATTTTTTTGCCTGTTGTCTACTCATGCCTCACACAACCCCTCCCGAGGATGCTCTAGGGTTGGCTCTAAACCGCCTTCTACCCATCATCGTTTTTATCTAGACAAGTAAAATTTAAAGCGCTACCAAATCAGAGTGGCAGCATTTCACACCTTGACTTCTCGTAGGCACAAACGACGTCGCCAGGTGCCAGACAGGGGAGAACCAGTCTCCCCCATTGTCAGTCCTGCAAGACGTGCTAAAAATAGAGCCACACCAAGCATAGCTGAGCTGCGTCCTGCTGCACGCAGATCCAATCCAGCTCCCTTACGCAGCGCGCAAATTAACACCAGCAAATGAGTTACACCGGGGTGAATCTGATACACAGCAAAATTACATTCTGCTATATAATTCTGAAAAGGTCTGTCACCAGGATAATGAAAACGATACCCCTGCAATCAGATGTGCCAAAGTCCTATTGTCTGTGCTAGTCTGCAACGCTTTCCTCCGTGGCCAATTCCACAGACTACCAGAAGAGGGGGATCACATACAGTACTGACCGAAAGGTGAGTTTACCACCAGAACCAGTTTTCCTTTAACAGATTTTTTTATTAATTTAATTTTGCCCTTTCCCCCTCCAATTCCCACCGGTGGCAGAAAAACAGTAAGGAAAAAAACCTCCTTCCCAAGAATCCCTGTGCCATGTGAACAAAGCTGCAGTCAGTGAGGTAAGGTGTTAACATGGTAATTTATTGTGGTTTTAGTAGGAAAAGCGTGGGTTTAAGTTAAACCACACTAAATTAAAAAAAAAAAAAAAAGAATTAGAAATATTTAGTTCCTGAGACAAAGTAATAATGGAACAAAAAGGAATAATAATGGAAAATAATGGGCCTCTGAGCAGCTTTTATGGACCCGATTCAGGTTCCATGCATAAAGTTACAATGAAGTAGTACAGTGCTGACAAACAGAGGCTGGCTGCAGTAAGCAGGTGCAGAAATCAGACCTATTGATCTTTTTCTTCATTTTTTTGGAGAGAAAAGGCAATCCAGCACATAGAAGGAATTGAGCAGAAACTTTACCAGTACTACCTGAAGCGGGGGAGAACCCAATCCCTGGATTGGCCCAGACTTCACGTACCCCACAAGCAGTGAAAGTCTTAAAATGTACCCTTAGAGCCAAAGGAAAATCTTAGAATTCAGGGAAAAGCCCTGAACTCTAAAGCCATTAGTAGACAATGAAGAATTTATCAGCTTTTCCTGCCCCAGGCTGCAGTCTCATAAGCTGTTCTTTAGGTAGTGGTGTTGGCTGAAATGAGTTCTCACTCCCTCTCCGCTGGCCATCACCTGACCCTACGCCCATTTTCCTAACTCAGACATGCCAGGACACTGTGTAGTAGCCAGATCCCTGCTTTTTCAAACATCCCAAAATGCTCACTACAGCAGCGTACCCGCAAGGTACTCCAATGCCCTAAAGGCACCCGAAGAATTGCAGTCATATTGACAGAGAGGGCTCTCACTTTGGTTTACAGTGATTTATCTTTTTTGCTTTGAAGAGCGAGACTGCCTAATTTGGCAGATGCTGGCATAAGAGAGAAGTGGATCAGGCACCCAAATCCTGTAGGCTGCCACACAAATCCCTGTCATAGTCCGTAACTTTTTCCCCATCCCTTCTAGCAGGTCGATGCAATGCAGCAAATGAAAAAAATCTCTTTAGACATCACGGGCCAGATTCTCTACTGATGCAAATCAAAACCAAGGAGGGATGTATGCTGATTTATTCGAGGTGGGGCCCAGGTGCTTCCCAAAAAACCCTACCAAAAAATAAAATGTATTTTCACTGGCTTACTTTCACAGAAGAAAGAAGCCAGCTTCAGAAATAATCCAGCCAGACCCCTGGGGAGAAGGAGAAAAAAGCAAAAGCAAACCAGACTCCTTCTGGTGTTCACAGCAGCCGCAGTACAGACTGGGGGCGGGGGGTAAGTCTGACCCAGGAAGGGCTGGGACCCGGGACCCCAGGCTGGACGGGGCACACCCGCTAACCCCCGAACAATCGGATGAGCAATCTTTGTCAGGAACATAAGACATCTGCTGAGTAAAACAGGAATTGACTCAGAACAAGGACAAAGCCAGACAGTATCACATGACGCGCCAGTCTGTTCCAGCAAGATGCCAGGGTCAACGGCAACTAATGCACCCAATAAGTCAAGAGGAATCAATAATGCTAAATAACTCAGTGTCTTCTATTTGAGGCAAATCAGTGCAAATGCAGTTAAAACGGGCTCTGCGCTCCGCACACTGCAGACTGAAATCTGATTGAAGTCCGTCATGTGACACGTCGGCATTGGCAGTCTGAGGTTCCCACAGCTGCGGTAAAATGTCTTTTCAAGCCTGATACATGCATAAGGCAGGTTTGAATATGGATGTTTGTTATCCATCTTTTTTTAGAGACCTAAAATGGGAGGAGAGCAAGAAGACACTGGATTTTTAGAAACACATACGTATTGCCCACGCAAAGAGGCTGTTTAATAACAAACCCCACTTCCAAACCACCCCCTCACCATTAAAGTATATTCCAGCATCTCAGTGCTGTCTGTGCATTTGTGTGTGTATACTCACAATACGCATACAAGAAATACATCCCTACCCAAATCATCCATCAATAACCGGCCAACAATACAGATGTTGAAAGAAGAAATGACTGTGCCACGAGGAAGGACTGAGCCTAAAATTTGGAAGGGTCCTCACTCAAGTCCCTAAAATGCCATCGTGCTCTGTTTAACTTTGGGTCAGGTCTCTTAGCCCCTCTGTGCCTCAGCTTCCCATTTGTAAGACAGGACACCACCACTGCATTCCGCCTTTGGGATGCTATGAGCAGAACACATGAGCAAAATAGGACACACCCTGATATGGCAGTAATACAGGCCAGGCGAGAACCTACATTTACGTGAGCAGAATTATTATATGGTTTAACCCAATTATTAACAAATCATTTACTCAAAGCTAGCTACAGCTCAAGAAAGTATCAAACTCATATTAGCTAATATTTCAATAGGTCCTTCTCTTTCTCCACGGCAGACTTGGCATGCAGATGATTTTGCATCATCGTTACGCAAAATGGCTACTTATTTCAACCTCTCACTCTGAATTGGCAGGAGATATCCTACCCATTGTCCTCAGAGATAACACTAAGAACAAATATCCCCTCCTCACTTTGGATTCAAACTCAGATTATATCCCTCAGGGAAGCAAGCTCAGCTCCTCACTTAGTAACTTGTCTGACCACCTGTAATTCAGCACAATGATTCCATCTCTGTGTATTGAAAAAAATGAACATTGATTATCCCTTAATAAATCTCATGAAGCTGTGGAAAGATTACATGCCCCTTGGAAACGTTCTAAAAATTCTAAAATTTATTATGTTTCATACTTTGGGATTTTTTTAAACTAGATTTTCCTTCTAAAACCATTTGCTCCAGTTGAGAAAGTTTACAAAGAACACAGTATTTAAACGTTTCATTTTCTACTTTTTAACACCTCTTCTTTGATTACTAAAGACTGCCATGTTCAACAGTTCAGTCCACCTTGGCAATTCCAGGAACTGTAATGTGAATTTTATTGTTAGATGAC
>NW_008824036.1:1001138-1014616 GCF_000699105.1 Pygoscelis adeliae | reverse complement strand
GAATTCCAACCAGTTCAAACCAAGAAATACAGGAAAAGGAGGCAACGCAGAGGGAGGCTCTACTCAGGAATCCACATCTAAGAAAGTAACCGAAGAGAAGTAATCTGAATCAAAGGGTAACAAAATAGCATCACAGCACACATTACCACTTTCCCTGGCATCTCTCTCTCAATCATCTAAATGGCTCATTTAACCTGTTCCTAAGTGCCTCTGTGGAAGAAAATGCAAATTTTTATGCAAGTAAAAATGACTCATCACTTAAGCAGGAGGATCTTAACCCAAGTCAGCAAATAAGTTAAAAGTAAAATTGGTAACTTAGATAAGTCGCAAAGCCATGAGCAAAGATGAGTATCCATCAAAGAGTGGCATAGAAAACACATCTTTAATATGTTAACGAGTGCCACAAAGTCATGTCTTGGCCTGAAAGAGTATACAGTTCAACACAGAGGCCTGCTTGCCTGACCATCACAGCAACCAAATACAGAAAAACAGACTTCTGCCACCTGCAGCAAAAAACCTCCTGTGGGAGACAGCAGGCGTACGATGGAGTACTGCTGTCAAGAGGACAAGGCAGAAGCGTTGAGATTTCCCCTATTTCATTTCCCATTTCCCCACCAGTTCCACTCTCAAATATCACGAAGCGTGGCTGGCCTTGGTCATTCGTACCCATTTCTCTACCCCATGAGCAACTGAAATTCAGGACTTTCAGGTGGAGAACGGCAGATGAATTCTTCTCTACACTCCAGACATAATAAAGCGCAAAATACCGCACAGAGGCTTTTACAGAGCAGGAGAAGAGAAGGAATTAGGAAAGCTAATACCAAAGAGGCCCCAACACTACTTTGAGCTCTGTAAAGCAGCTGGGTGAAGTATTTCAGGATGAACAGGACTGAGCGCAGATATTATTGTTATTATTTATTATATAATATCCCATATTGCTGCATTTTCAATTCACCCACAAGCACCTCCTGGAGCACTTACACTGTCACTCTGTTCTCATGTTGCCCTAGTTTTCCAGCTTTCTTCTATCCAGGTAAAAACAGAGGCTGCATCTCTGAAGCAGCTGAGTACCTATTATATCCTGCTGTTTCTCCCTCGCACTTATCCTATTATGCTATTACAGCTGGTGTAGGGTCGTGTGTTTTCTATTTTGTGACATAATATTGTGGGCCCAATTCCACCATCACTAATACACTATATAATAAGGGTGAGACGCACAGGAGTGCTGGTAAGAGCACTTCATGTGGCAAGAGCCAGGGCTACAAATGGTTAGACTGCTATCACTCGGCAGGAACCAGGATCTGCTCATTCCCACAGATACTGTTACGCCTTCCATTTATATATAAATTACCATTGTATATTTAAAGACAGTACCAACCTAAAATAACAACCATAGCAAATACAGCCACTTAATATCTGCAAATAGAGACAACTTGGATGCATATCAGAATGAATAACCTCTTTCTCTCTCTCTGCCTTTTAAGCAGAGGAAAATATTATTTCAAGACTTCTGTTCTTCTCAGCTCCTTCCACCTCCCGCAGCTGAAGGTACCTGAGCCCTGACCAGCAAAATGGGAAGTGAGTGGTGCCAGTAGTACATGGGTCCTTCCCTTCTCCCAGACTGTGCAGGGGAATTTTTGTGACCTTTTGTCCTTAAAATCACCGCTGATGTTTTTGTTCTTGGAACGATGTCAAAGTGACCCTCTGGGATGCTCTGCAGTGGTCACTGGGTCCAGCAGCAGTTTGTTGTGCCATTTTGAGCCAGTGTCCATGAGGGTTTTGAGCCTACATACACTGGGCACCTGAGGCGAGGCTAAATTTCAGCCCACGGCCAGCCCAGTACACTGTGGATGGAGAATAGCTGATCAGGAGGAGCTCCAAGCCAGATCAAAAAACATTGAAAAGAGACGGGATTTAGCAATTCAGAGTTCTCCACTAAAAGAGCAATGCCATTTTCAAGCCCAAGCTGATGTCTCTTTGACATCAGGTCACGTAGAACAGAAAAGGAACTCTCTGCTGCACGTTGAACACCCAGAAGTAGCAGCTACAACAAGGGAAGGCCAAAGAAGTTTGTATACCTGTGAGCACAGGTACAACATGCAACAGGGCATGAGGACTGAGCGGAGATGCGGGGTCTGGTGACAGTGAAGGCTTTAGCCTTCCATCTCTGCCTGAACAAAATACAGTGCAGGCAACGAGTACCACCTGTAAAATTATCACACAGTCCCTGTGACCCATTCCATAAATACCCGGGGTTTACTATTGCTATTACTACACATGTAGAAGATACCAAGCAAGACTAGGTGGTAAATTACTAAGCTCAGTACCAACAAAGAGTAAAAAACTTTGAAACCAATGGGAATTACTTGCATCAAATTAATACCATCTTCTGAGCTGAAGCATACGTTGTTTTTAAGAACAGAGTAGGTTCCTATATCTCTTTTTCAAAACGCTGCTTTCAGGGATGCGCCTATGGTCACAGAGAAAAGGCACTGCAGTGCTACCACACCCAGATCTCAGCTGCTTCAATTTCAAGCCTTGGCAACAAGAGCAAAGGTCCTGGACCAAGGCTGACATCATGGACAAGGAATAATGAGCACATTTTAATGCTATTTAAAAATATAAAATGATTGCAAAATAGCATTGTTATCGATTAGTTAGGGCCTTTTGTCAAAATCTTAGTTTTTTTAATAAGGACTATAATGAGAATATAAATTATATTATAAATATTATGTTGTATCCATATCTTCTGTTATGGTTATAGCTAACCTGCTTATCAGAAAAAAAGAAGAGATATGCAAGTTGATGAAGAGCAAATTCTGCTTTTGGGTTCCTTCTCCTTCTCTGACTTTTAAAACAGGCTGCTCTAATCTGTCTCCAGTGCCACTGAAATAGGGAAATAAATCAACGAGGCTAATTCTTAATTCTGCAGAATATGGAAGCTACTGAGCCAAAGAGGACCAGAAGAGCATTAGAAGAAACCGTAAAGGGGAAAGAGGGACATTTGTGGTACTCAAGGGCTTTTGCTCAAATCAGCACCATCCCTGCGCTCAGAGGATTATCTGCACCGAGATCATTCTGTAAACCAAATAAAATAATAAGAAAGTCCTTCATAATTTCAGCTAAGTGCTAAGTGAATTAACCACCATCTGTCTGGACCAGACTAACTCAGGGAACAGGCGGAGATATTCCTGCATCTCTTCCTGTGAATGGTCTTGAGGACTAAACCAAAATGTGGCTCAACTCTCTAGGAAAACTCAATAGGAAATGAATGCTGTTGACCTGACAATGACTTTCCTGGCATAGCTGAAATAGACTCACTGAATAACAGTGATGCAAAATGCAGTATCAGTTTACTGAGAAGTATTCCGAAGAGTCCAGTGTGTTTTAAAATAATGAGATTATCACAGGGAGTCACTTTTGTCTACTGTACCGTTTGGTGGCTGATTTCAGCCAGCAGCTTCTTGTTTAGAGAGGTGGAAACCCCACTGTAAATAAGTAGATACAGGATAATCCACATATTAGGAAGAGTTTGATCCAAAATCCATTGGATCTCCCTGAAAGACTCCTACCAGCTTGTTGGCTGTTGAATCAGCTTCCATGAAGTTAAGCCCTTCTCAGTTAAGACTCTTAAGAGGGAAATAATTTTTTTTAGTAAAGATTGCCTGGATTTGACCAAGATTTAACTGATGTAAAAGATGTTAAATCTCATGTTATTTTATTCGGAACAGTCCTATTGGCAGCAGCGGCACATATGGAAAGTACAGTCATTCCCCTCAATCACCCCATAAACCAGACTGTCAGCTGTGTTCAGCCACGACTTCAGCCATGCCGTCCTGGGTAAGGATCCAGCCCAACACTCTTACGGTGTAATGCTGCTGAATTTTTGCCACAAACTATGCAAGCCTGGTGAAACATCATGGCTTAACAAATTGTACCTTACAGAGATCTTGACATAAATTTCCCATTCGTTACTTTGGTTTGCACTTCTTGCCAGTGTCAGTCAATCTTTTACTAAAGCCAAAATCAGTTCCCAACAAACGTGCCAAGCTTTGGACTTCACTGAAATCCATTACTTACAAAAGTCCAAATCCATTTGGACTTCACCATCCATCCATTACTTACAGTAATTTCATAACTTGACCATCTTGTGTTGCATCCAACAGTTCACGTGGCAAGCATAGCCATGTAAACTGAAGAGCAAAATCTGCACTGCATTTTAACTGAAGGATTCAGTAATAGCACAATGAAGAATGCATTTATAAAACTGCTGCTTGTTGAAAGAGCAGAGATTTTAAACCTACTTAGGCAAATGCCAGTTTGCACAACTATCCCGTCTCTTTTTGATTCTTTCTTTATTTTCCAATGCCCTACAATCTTCGGGGGGGGTTCTGTGTCACTGTGATCCACTTTCCATAATATCATACATTCCTTTGCAACCACTCTAATATCTTTGGTTTATAGCCTGTAGTGGCGAATCCCACTGAATTGAAATGATGTTACAATAAGAGACAAAGCAGTGAGAGATGAGAATTAGGTTTACTGTTTCTATTTCTCTTGTAATAAAACCAGTTAGCATCATAATCAATGCCCATCTTTATGGTGGATTAGTTCATGAAGACATCTAAAGTCACCTCTTCTCTTCTTATAGTCAGCCTGTAATGTCACAGAAACAAAATTATATTAATAGTTCAGAAGCTTTTTATCTACAAATGTGCAGCCTAGGGCTTTTTAGCTTGCTAGTTTGTCACAGCTACCTTGTCCAGCTATCCTGGGACGGCACCCAGGACCTTCAAAGTTAAACCAACAATTCTTTACAGCCTGAGCTGCAGGGTCAAAGTCTAAGAGCCAAGACAGACCCAGTTCCTCTGAGATTTGGGCACTCAAGGGACACACAATACACACTGACCAACAGACTGTACCCTTCTCTGAACAGTAGAGACTGGCCTGGGGCATCTCTGTTGAGCTTCCACTAATTATGACGACTACAGTGTTGGCCAGAACACACAAGTAATTATAGCTTGACCTAGAGTTGGGGGACTTCAAGTAAGTCTCCATTAGCAGCACTGTGTCACCTATCTGAGCTAACTCCGAAAGACCTATTATGCCGATATATCTCAGCACTGCTCCAGGGAGAGAGATCAGCTCAGGACCTAAAAAATATAATGCCACGTTAACCTGGCATAATTAGCCTCTGCATCAGCCAGGCTGGTCCTGCTTTGAGCATCTGAACTAACCCGTCCGCAGTTTGCTCTCTATACGTTACAGATACCCACCGAGTGGAATAGCCAGCTGGTGAGTTCAGGGGCCAGATCCAGTTCACGAGGCAGAAAATCTCGTCCCTGGGGAGGCTGGCTGATCAACAGGCCACACAAACTAGTATTTCTGTGTGCCTGCTTAAGTGCGTGAAAGGGCAAGACACAGGTCAGCAGCACTTATTAAGCTGCCAGTAAAACAGGACACACATCAGACGCATACCAGCGGGTTACACAAACACGTGTTTACAGAACTTGACTCACGTGTAGTTTGAATGACTTCAACTGGACCGTTCACATGAGCACAGTCACGCGTGTGCAGAAGTCTGTAGGATTACGGGCTAATTGTGTGCATAGCCAGCCCCCATATGATCTGTACATTAAGGGAAAGATTAGCATTTGAAGTCTGTTTCAAATTGTAAGCAGCCCTGCTGCAATTAATCACAGCTTGGTTGATAAAGCATACTGCACTGAAATGACAACATGCATTCTGGGAAACTAACACTGTCATCTTTAGCCGCAACAAGTTTATTTTAAACCTCAGAACAATGAAGGTTTGTCACCGTGTCCCTTGTCTGATCTACTCTTCTGAATGCAGCTTTCTAAACAAGTAAGAAGCAGATGGCCCAAAAGATCATTTACCAAGGTTTAGATTTCTCTGTCACCTTCTGGACAGAGGCTTCCAGAACAGGGATCTGTGTCCTCGGAAACAAAATATTGTCTTAATGACTGAAACTATCAGGTCGATATATGGAACATAAACATTAAAGAACGCCCATTCATCAGCACACAAGGAAGAGGGTATATGCTACGTCATGCGTTACCTTTCTACACATATTTAATTGCTGAACACTCACAACATGATTTTATTAACTACTGAATTAAACTATATACTGGATCAATTACCGCCTTTGAACTATTGCTGGCATTTCTTCAATTCTCTCTCTCCCCGTTCAATTTGTCCTTTTACAGCATTTTACCCACTTTACCTACAACAGTTAAGTCCATCCTGGAAACTATGCAAAGCTATGTAACCCTAGTTAAATCACGTGAAAGGACATATAAATATTTGCTTTTTTCCCAACATTTTTTAAAACTTTATCAAAACTGGACTCCTTCTCCCTTTCTTTGCAAGAAGATATTACAAAAAAAACTCTCCCAGATTTTAACTCACTAACCTATTATAGTTTTCAATAGAAAAATGTATTACAGAAAAACTGATCAGCTTTTGCTTTAAATTAAGGTCTTAGTTTTTATCACGGGCTGATACCAAATCCACTGCTAAAAACTGGCAAATCATTTCTGCTTTCACACAGTTTCTTCAGGTGTAAAAGGAAAAAAAAAAAGGCTATTAACTATGTTATAAGGGCAGCTATTACAATCAAGAAACGTTCCATGATCTAGACTTATTTCCTAAAGCCCGTCTTTATGTCAGAAATGGGAGATTTGTACAGCCAAATTCTCCCAGAAAGCTAAATCCAAAGGCTTTGCTCCAGAAGCACAGGCCAATCATCAAAGACAGACTGAGTCGCGTGATTTATACAACCAGTCGCAGCTCAAAAAAAAAAAGACGACAGATGCGGTCTTGTTGCGGGACCCCTTCTTCTTCCCCATCACAGGCTCGTCATGTGCAGGCACTGTTAGGACTTGTGCCACTATGCTGTGCAGAAAAAAAGCAGTAGACCCACCAGCCATAGAAGTATGGGCAGGAGGCACCTTCTGCAGCTCCAGCTATTGGGAATTTAGTAGGTATGGCTAAAACAGACCATGTAAGAGAAAGACTGGGCAAGCTTCTTCCTGGAGGAGCCATGAACCTACAGCTTGTCCTATAGGATCTGTAACAGAGATTCTTTGGGACATTTAATTTTTGTTAGATTATTTGTTCTACCAGATGTTAATATGTTGCCTGATAATTCAAAGAGGGAACACATGCAGCAACTAAAAAGCAAAAATATAAGATAAAATATGCAAATAGAAAAATGCATATTTACCAAATAAGCAGATAGGGGCAGTGTGACATTTGCACACATGGCAGATTTCAGGACCTTTAGGTATGAGAATACTGTCCAAAGAGAAAAAAGAAATGAAATGAATCAGATATGTTACTCCACCCAAGGTTCTGACCCCTTCTTGGCTTGGCCTCAACCTCTGATATCTCCACAGCCCTGCCCCAGCCAGCCTCCCACAACCGAGCCCACAATAGCTTCGCCTGGTCATCCATCTACCACGTCCATCAACCTGGAGCCTAATGAACAGCAGGCCTGCACAACAACTGAGCATCACCTCAGTAGGTGCAGCTGGAGAGTTACCCTCTACCCAGATCCAACGCCAGCATGCACCGGCAGCTGGTGAGTCCGAATCACTGTCTCATACCAGAAATGAGGCTGATTCTAATGGATTTGCCTAACATCATGCACAGCAATAACGAGCTGCCAGTGGAAAAGGTGGCACTACGTATAAGTTCAGTGCTCACAGGTAAAAGCTGTCTGCTTCTTTAATGGGCCACGTTTTGGAAACCTGCTCCTTCCACTGGCCTGAGTTAACGGGTTTGGATGTTCATAATTTCCCAGCATCAGGCCACCGACATCCACCAAATCAGAGGGTAATTCAGGTTGGAAAGGACCTCAGGAGGTCTCTAGTCCAACCTCAGGCTCAACGCAGGGTCAGCTCTGAGACCAAACCAAGTTACTCGGGGCTTTATCCAGTCCCACATCCACCCCGTTGCTTTCAGCAAGACATAATCGTCCACTGGTAATCACCACCACTGTTTGATTTCCATTGCCCACTGCGTATTGCTGAATCTTAATGCCAACCGGGCAGTTTTCTGAGCTGCAGCTTGCACCTGAATTAATTTTTTTTACCACTTACCTATTATTTATACGTAATTCAAAATGTATAACAAGGATAAATGAAATCATTTGACATGATGTCCTAACTCAAGCAGTTTACCAGCTTATTTCACAACAAAACAAGCAAAACGAGGCAGTTAAATAGATGAGGGAGGAAGAACCATGGTTACAGTGAAAGTGTCACGCAGTTCATTTAGATATGTGCCCACTGCCTAGCTAATCTATCTAGAGCCTTGACAAATATGCGGATATATTAGAAGAATAAATCATTTCTTGTGGTCAATACTGAAGAAGTGAGGTTTTCGGAGGGACTTGCATTTTGAGAGGATGATGACTTGGCAAAGACTGGAAGGATTTTCTATGCACAGGTGGGAATATGAACCAGAGATGGATATCAAGGTAGGTATCATCAGCAGAACCGAGGGAGATATAACCAGAAACAAAGTCTGAAGTAAATTCTGTAGGAAGAACATGACTTGCAACTGGTTTATTGCTCTCTCAGCATTTAAACCTAACGTTGGCACATTCCTTAGGCACCTGGGGACAGATCACACCTGTATTCAGTGTCCTCTCAGCTGATTATACCTCCTCTCTACACAGCATATTATGTAGTCTCTTAATCTCATCCCCTTATCGTTTTGCCAAGTAATACAGGATGAAGCTGGACAAGACAATGAAAACCCCTGAAGAACGGGAAAACTATTAACGGTGCAGAGCTTGATTTTTGCTTTGATAGAAGTTTGAACAGGCCTCTGAACCTTACAGAAATGACTGCACATTCTGTAGCAACTGAAAAAATAAGAGCAGGTCCTACAAGGTGACAAGTGCCTTCCATCAGACTTTAGTCCCTTCTCAAACCATGGACAAAAAATGTTGAAAACTCAAAGGAACAAGTGGCAGGTGGAAACACAATCTGTCTATTGCCTTTTTTAAACCTATAACTCACACACAGGTTATGTCCTTCATCATAGTCAAAGTCAGTGTAAAGAAACAAAATAATGTCCACGATTGTCAGCACGTGCACATTTCCACAGATTACCCCGATTCAGAAAAATGTATTCACGTGAAAAAAAGTGGGAATTCCACACACAGGTTGGAGAAAGCAGCTGACTAGATTTCAAGCGTATAAACAAAGTGAAGTTATACCGCAAATAATTTTCCTACTGAAATGACATTGTGGCAAAGTGATATCCTGCAAAGCTGGAATGATGTTCTGAAATCTGAATTAAGACTGAGCATATGAGGCACTTCTGACACAATACCAAAATATAGCAGTTGCCCTGAGTTAGAAAGAAAGCAACAATTATTAAAAAATTCTTTTCTCTTTCTTGCCAATATTGTCACATGAAAGTTTTCTGTTGTGCTAACATACCAATGGCTTTCAAAGTTCTGTTTTTGTTAAACTATGTCACATGTTTTGAATAAAGAAGAACGAAATCTGCCAGCACAAAACTGCCTCAACCTCAGGGAAGACCAGACCAAGCAGGACAGAGTCCCTGACAGTTTTACACAAGAACTTCAATCTGCCTCACATCCTGCAGTTGAAGCCGATCTCCAATTGATGCTGAACACTGTGGCAGTTTTCATCAGATAACAGTCTGTCCCCTTACAGTCTCTGTATTCAGAATCTTTCCAACAGACATAGTTAACCACAGATTTGCACTGATTTACTGAAAACCAACATAATCTTACCCATTAGTAGAATAATTGCCTGGATAGTCTTTAACTCCACACTTCTCTCCCAGCTTCCCATGGCTAAATGAGTCCCCTCCAAGCAGGCTTTTCCCAGTGGAAGGTAATGTGTTCCTCCATGTCTTATTTCAGACGCTGCCACTTTTAACAGGGCTGTAACCATCCTATTTTCTACCTGCCAAGCTGAAATTGCTTTGCCCCTATTGAATAATACCTAATTCTATAAACAAGAATATGGAAACCAGTGACAATCCCTGGGGGAAGATACTGCCCATGACATGCAAAGTCTACCTGGAAACAAAATTCATTGCAATGGCTTGGTTCTGGTGGCTTCTAAAACTCAAAAGGCCAGTAAATGCAGTGGGTCACCTAATCAGTGATTTAAAGTGATATTGCTCTACCTACGCGCATCTCAGTTGGCAACAGGATATGGATTTGGAATTAGTAAAAGGTTAATAATCCAGTGGTTCAGCTTGTCCTGACATGACTCACTAAGGGTGGCTCTTCTTGCATTTTGGACTATATAAACCCGCCATATTCATGAGCATGTAATGCCACACAGGCCAGTGGCAGGGTGTGAAAGAACGCATTGGGGTACAAGAACCTGCCCCCCTGATTCATTACAAGTCTTTACTGACAAAATTTATACATGTGAGAAGCAAGCACTTCTATGGACTCACCAGTGAAGCTCCAACCGGGGGAAAACGATACTTGCCTGAACCTCAGTGCGGGATGGAGTCTCTGGAGAAGAGGCAGTAGGTGAGATCCTCCTCTTGTGTCTTGGGTAGGTCTTTCTTGGAGACTTCTGGCCCTGACTCTTGCCTTCAGAAGAATCCAGGTGACCCCTTTTCTTTCTTGTTTATAAGCAATTCCCACTGAAGTCATCAAGTTACTCCTGGGAGGCGGGGGGAAGAGGGAGAAATTTATTCCTATGTAGAGCAGGACTATAAGGGTTGTGCTTCACTGAAATGCCACAGGTAAAGGTTAAACAGGTGCCTGAGTCTTGAGCTGACACTGTACACAGAGCACTTCAACCCCAGATTACGCAATGGATCTGGGGGGGGGGAAAGCCTTTTTCTTTTCTAATATTAAAAGTAACATGAACACAAGCTGTCTTGATAAATAAGGAGATAAAATTCATTTAAAAAATTAAACACAGAGCGAAGTTTTCCCTTCTCTACCTGAAACAGTTCTCTCTTAATCCCAAGGCTGTAACAGTTCTCCAGTCAATCCCCCCGAATCACCCTTTTTGCAGCAGAATACATCTGTGGGGCCAAATGTTGCTGCCTTTGCTCTGAATAAACTTCTTTTTCCTCCCAGGTAGACCTAACATCTCAGCCACCACCACCACCTTCCCACTGACACTGTGGAATGTCCAGACACACAAAATTCCACCCCAGTTCTTTGGAGAGGATAATATTTCCCTACCCAGACCTACCTAAAGAAAACACATCAAGTTATTCAAATATTTATTCCTAGATTCTGGAAGGTCGGACTGATCTCACTTCTCCAAGCGTGAGTCCAGAGTAACGACTGAAACTCAGGATTTACACCCGCATGTTTGCAATCAGCATGAAGTAACTCAGTGGGCATCTATCATCAGAAGTGTAAAATGAGAGCTTTGCATGCATAAAGCACTGCAAGATAAGCCCACGGTCTCAAAAAGCAAAGCAATGAAGCCAGGCCTGATCCTGATGCTGCATCAGTATTCAGCGGTGGTTTCGGTGGGACAGCTCGGTATTTACACTGGAGTAAGGAAAATCAGGATTAGGCACCATCTGTCTCAGAGAGTCAAGCGACCAGAATTGCTCTACACATTTGAATCCTCTTCCCCATTTCTTTAATCTCTTACACATTCCAGGTTTTCCATTCAGCTCCAATGACAAAAGGTTTTACAAAATGACAGCCCAGATTGAGAGAACAGAAATGACAACCTCTGACAAAAGAGATACCAAACTTTTATCAACGATAAGTGCTCCTTCCACACAGACACTGGTCTGCAACGGTAAATATAAGGCAGATGTCGAATGGAAATTAAACATTGTGCTCCCAGGGTGGCCTCGGCTGCATTCAGAGTTTGATTTAAAACAAGGCCAGAGTTCTTTCATCATTTCTTCAAAAAGTTTCAATTCTAAAGATATTCCAAACAGACACATACTTGACCTAGAACTTGGCAATGCAAGACAATATATATGTGTAAAAAAGACTAATACGGAGAAGAAAGGGCAAAGCAAGTTGTCTGTAGGACGGACTAAGAGAGTTTGTTCATCAAACCCCTTATATTTCAGCCTTCTGAGAGTTAAAAGTGAATTCAGGTGAAATATCTTTTCCCGTTTCTTTCAAACAAACATTTATCATTTGGGAGACTCGGACAACTACATATTCTTAAACGTAACCAAAACAGAAGCCTAACTATTCAGCAGTTTAAGGAGTATTTCTCTGCAAGCTTCTTTGAGACTTAAACCATATTTACATCTGTGAAAGCACTCTGCCTGTTATTATTAGACATGATAAAATAGCACTAGACGTTTGCAATGACTTAGATATTCAGACTCAAGAAGCACATATTTGAATGGTCTGTAGTGTTTTCTTTTTATATTTTCTGATAATATAATAGCTCAGTCGAAATAATGCAATAATAGACTTAAAAATGAAATCCCAAAACTGCTAAATATACTGTTCAGTTAGGAGAGTAAGTATAAATTTAAGGGTTGAAAAGATGCTCGTATTTACAAAAACAGTAAAAAGCATAAACCAAATTGCATTTGCTCCTCTTTTACTTTGTTAGATTTTTAAGACAAAAAAAAAAATGCTGACAGTGAAATGACTAGATTATTTACAACTTGAATACGTTAATATGTTTGTACTCTTCTTGGAAGCCATATATAAGAAATAATTTCTTTTTCTAAAGAATTTAATATCAAACACAGTAAAACAAAAAACTTTTGAGGCCATGACTTTGTAACCTCCCTAAAGTTTTGAACACCGGAAAAGCTGGCCTGTTCACACAAGACAATCAAACACATACTTAAATGTCAAGTAAAGTTCTGTATACATTTTTTCCCCCCATGAAAGGAAGAAATTGTGACAAGATTTTACTTTTAGATGACCTGACAAACCAGCACTTTCTGGCACGAGCAGGACAGTCATTCCCCCTTCATTTCCCAGTACAAGATTCAATCACCTGAAACACAAGCCTCATTCTACACTGAGATATTTTCAAATAAAACCAAGTTGCAAACAGTCTCTCTGGCCTTTTTAAAAATCATTTTCAATTGCTTTAAAACATAAAATATAGATGGATGGATGAATGAATGGACAGCTAGAGAAATGCTTTCAGTCATGCTTCCTCCCCCCCCACCCTTAAAATTGAAAAGCATCAGTATCCAAATAGCAACAGGAAATTTTTACCTTGTGGCTAAATAGCTCACTGTTCACTTTGCAGCTGCCTCTATTTTTTTGCTGGGCAAAACACCAATACAAAAGTCTTTCCTAAGAAACCAAGCTTTTGACATAAGGGCAGCGACAAACGCAAACCTACAAAGAATTTTTCCCCCGTCCCGTCGTTATAATTCCTAATTTTGTGGGATGTATTGCTGGGCTGTTTATCATAACAGTGTGCAATAAAAAGGACGACTAACTCTTGCAATTTTCTCCCTACTCCTCCCCTTGACAGGGGCCA